>NW_020176571.1:23589844-23752219 GCF_003031525.2 Neophocaena asiaeorientalis asiaeorientalis | reverse complement strand
TAAGATGATGAAGTCTTAGAAAAAAAAAAAAAAAAAAAAAAAAAAGCGCACAGGCAATTCCCATATTAGAAAAATTGTACTTTATATTAGAAAAATAGAAGGACTCTGTCTCATGGAGTAGAGATTGGAAAGTTCTTTAATTAATGTATAGTAGAATCCAGGTTCTTGGTATGTCCTTCTTTGAAAACTCAAATTAAGTTGCTTTCACCTTTACTATTTTCTTAGAGCTATATGACTCATTTGTATGTCAAAAGAATAATATTTTTATTTAAAAATTATATACGAAGTTCAGAGAAAATCATAAAATCATGACTAACCATGAAAAAAGCAGAATTGTGTATGAGCAAATACTTCCAGATTGATACGGCATGAATATTTAGAGACCTTGCTTTGCACAACTGTTACCTGTCTTTCTATATGATTCCGTTTAAAGAAAGTACTTCCTTAGTTACAAACCTAGTTTCTCCATCTCCTTCCATTTCTGCCTTGGAACACAATAAGGCATTCCTGAATTGAACATCTTGTGGGGTCCAGAATTAAAGATCCAACTTGTTCACGTAAACTCTCATCTCCTCTCAGTCTTGATGGTAGATTTATAACCCCATCTATCAAAAAGTCAAAATTCTGTTTCCCATTCATCCTAATAAAGCAGCAGGAATTTCCTGGAGGGAATGCTGACAAGCCTAATTGTTCCCAGCTGGAGAGTAGAGGGTTGGTTCCAGTGATGAGATTTTTAACCCTTTCCTTCCCAGTTTCCCTTTGATCTTATAGGGAGGTGTCAGGGCTCCAAGGATGAGTAAGAAAGATCGTTAAGATTTTCATGATAGTAATGATCTGTCCATGCTCTGGCAAGACTGTGAGATTCTGACTTGGATTTGATAATATGGTGATGATTAATACCAGAGGTCTAATTTCAGGCAAGAGTGTAGGTGCTGAAGTATAACTGGGTTTGGGGGGTTGGGGAATCAATCAAATGAGACACTGGAACAGCTGAAGAAGAAACGGCTTTCCCTGGTGTTCTACAAAGTTCTTCTACAACTTAAAAACATGAGAAGAAAGGGGACACTTTATTTGTAAACATCTCTAGCAGAGATGTGGTAGGACACGTATGCTAGATTATTTGTAAAGGTGTTTGTGTAGACACTGTACCCCTTAAATATAGAGAAGGCTTTCCAGTCCCCCATCACTGTCATCATCCTTGGACACAGTCTGAGATGTGAAAGGGTGCCGTGGTGGACACTGGGAATGCAGAGAGCCTTACAGTAGAATCCGGGGAGGCAGACCTTTGCAGGCAGGGGCTATTCCAAGCGCAAAGTGATGAGGGAAGAAGGGAAACTCAATTAGTGTGTAGTAGACAATAGAACCGGTAGGCTTAGGGCTACAGGATTGTGCTCTTGGTTTCTTTCATTTCTTCCTTCCTTCATTTGACAAATACATGGTGAGAACCTACCACCTGCCAGGCGCTGCTCATGGTTCTGGAAATAAATTGATAAACAAAGCTATGAAGTCTCCTGCTTGCATGAAACTTCTAGTTCTAGTTTTTATAGTGCATGTGTGTGATTTCTAAGAAAACTTAAGACGTACTTCTGTAGAATTTCATGGTTTTCCGAAACCCTTTTACATCCTTTCATTTTATCTTTCTTTAAATATGAGTAATATTTCTTCTGTGTCACTTATTAATAAAGCTATTTTAAGTTCTTCGAGTTTATTGTAATGCAAATTAGAAATAAGGAAATGAAAATTTTAAACGTTTAAAAATAAGTAATGTTAATTTGCACGAAGTACCTTCTCCATATATTAAGGGTTTGTTTTTTTTTTTATTTTCATCACCCTACCCAACCTCAGCAGAACTTAAGTATCTAACTAGCACGTTAATGATCCTAGGGAAATATTAGCATTTAAAGCTATAGGTTGATAAAATATAATAAGTTTTCATCCTTTTTAATAAGAAAAGTAAGCAAATAAAAATTGTAGGTTTTAACACTTATGGTTAATTCTTAAGTTTATTTAAATTTTTCATCTTAATGTATGTTATAGTATATGAATCATGCAAATTAGGAAGGGATCATGTGCTGTCTTTGAAAAAACGTAAGTCAGGAGCTCTAAAAGAAATTTAAGATCCAAGACTTTTTCTTTTAGTTTTCTTGGAAATGTGTATTATGGGAAGATTCAAGATCATCTGCAAATAGTGATGTAATGTGGTGTAATTGGGGGTAAAAAGGAATAACAGTATTGGTGAGGTTGCCTCAAATTTTTGCAGACCAAAAGATTTCTTTTGATATTCTTTTGAGTTTCTCAGTATCCTTAAAAGTTTAGATGGGGACTTACCTGGCCGTCCAGTGGTTAGGACTCTGTGCTTCCACTGCAGGGGGCACAGGTTCAATCCCTGGTCCAGGAATTAAGATCCCACAAGTCCCACAGCATGACCAACAAAAAAATAATAATAATAAAATTTTAAAAATTAAAGTTGAGGTGAAAAAGTGTAGACATGTATTACAGTATTGGCAAGGTTCCTTGTTTAAGGGTGGGGTAGTCAAGGTTGACTGTTTTTGATTTCTAGACACATCCAGAAGTTAGGTTTAAAAAGCTGTTGGCTCATTTTTGAAACATTTAATAATAATGTTATTCTTTTGTTCCCTCCCTTCTTCCCCATTAAAGCAGTAGAACTCTGTACTCATGTAAACTGCAGTGACTCAGACCTAGATGTGTGCGACTGCTCACATCCTTTCCCCAAACACAAACTAATACATATATAAAAGACTGAGAGAATAGTGCTTCTGATCCTGACAGCTATGATAAAATATCGACATAAAGAGCAGACTTCCTTCTTATATTGTTCCTCAGTGAATTAAAATACTTTATTTCAGTCCAAGATGTATTCAAATATACCTCCGTGGAAAAACACCATTGGAAAGTTATAGGAACCATGGAAAACAACTGCTATCAATCAAAAGGGAAAATTTGCAAAAAACTAAAAGCATGGGAGAATAATATGCAGCTGACTCATGCTTCAGTGAATTATTTTTATTTCAATCGTGGAAAAGCTTGCTTTATATGTTCCCTTTAGGCCATAGTCAATGCCATCGAAAGATCTACTACCAGAACTTAGGTTGAAGACATAGGTGAAAAAAAAGGGAACGATTTTCCAGTCAAAAGTTAATCAGTAGGGTGGCAAAGCTGCCTTAGTTTAGTGTGGGTAATGCCAAGTTCTTTAAAAAACTTGAAGACTAATCTTTAGATTATGTAGTACAATGAGTAGAGTGTGGCTTTCCTAGAAAATATGTCCTCACTCAAATCCCTGGAATCTGTGAATGGGACTCTTTTCATGGAAAAGGTTTTTGCAAATATAATTATCTTGAGATGAGGTCATCCCAGTTTACCCAGGTGGGCCCCAAATCCGATGAGAAGTGTTCTCATAAGAGACAGAAGAGGAGAAGGTCCTGTGAAATTGGAGTGACAGAGCTTGGAGTGATGTGGTCAGAAGCCAAGGAAGACAAAGAACGTTGACAACACCCAGAAGCTGGAAGGCACATGAAGGGTTCTTCCTGAGAGCCTCCAAAGGGAGTATGGCCATGCCAACACCTGGAGTTTAGGGCTCTGGCCTTCCTAAATGTGAGGGAATAAATTTCTGTGGTTTTAAGCCAGCAAGTTTGTGATAATTTGTTGCAGCAGCCACAGGAAACTAATACATACAGGGTTAACCAAGATTCATTGAGCAGCAGTGGTATGTTAGTTGTGATACAAGCCATTGAGAATACTGCCTGGTGCCTACAAGAAGCTTACCCAAGTATAATGAGTCAGACATAGGATGCACCGTTACTGTACAGTGTGAAAAGGTTTATTCCAAAGATATACAGGTGTACATGAATAATGGGAGCATGGAAAGGATATCACCATTTTTCTGAAAAATGCCAAATTTAGGTCAGCTGCAAGCAATGCTTGGTTTATAAATGAAAGCATTTTTATAAAATAAGCTATTCATAATATATCTATTAATAATATAAAAAGATGCAATCAATAACCTAAAGCCTTGAATTTGATGAATTTATAAGCTGGAATATATATACTACATGAAGGAGATATTTCAGTCTGCTCTATAAATACTAAGAGAACTAAAGTGTAACATTCAACGTGCTATGAATCTGCCTGGGCGTTTTAATGCCTTTCCAACTCAGGCTGTCAGATTTTTTTTTTCATGAAAATATATCTCTAGTTTTACAATGGAATTCACTGAATAGATACTTGTCTTAGTAATATTAATCACTACCATATAAAAATGATATACTCATAGAGTATTTTTAAAGCTTTATTGAGGCATGATTTACAAACTGTAGAATTCACCTATTTTAAGCATACAGTTACAATCTTTTAAATAAATTTATTGAGTTGTGCAAACATTACTGCAATCTAGTTTTCGAACATTCCCACCACCCCAGAATGACCCCTTGTGTTTATTTGCAATCATTTCGATTCTAGCTCTAGGCAACCACTCACCTGCTTTCTCTTCGTAGATTTACCTTTTCTAGACATTTTGTATAAATATAATAATAAAATAAGTTTTCTTTTGTATCAGACTTCTTTAACTTAACATAATGTTTTTGAGGGTTATCCATGTAATAGCATATTTCATTATTTCATTCGTTTTTATTGCTGAATAGTTATTCAATTGTATTTTGTTTATAAATGTCTTGTTTATCCATTCACCAATTAGTAGATATTTTGGATAGTTTCATTTCAGACCATTATGAATAATCCTACTGTATACATTTGCATATAAATATTCGTATGGACATACTTTTTTTTTTATAAATTTATTTATTTTTGGCTGCGTTGGGTGTTTGTTGCTGCCCACGAACATACTCTAGCTGCGGCGAGCAGGGGCTACTCTTCATCGCGGATCAGAGGCTCTAGGCGCGCAGGCTTCAGTAGTTGCAGCACGTGGGCTCAGCAGTTGTGGTGCACAGGCTTAGTTGCTCCGCAGCATGTGGGATCTTCCCAGACTAGGGATCGAACCCGTGTCCCCTGCATTGGCAAGCGGATTCTTAACCACTGTGCCACCAGGGAAATCCCTGAACATATGTTTTTATTTTTACCTTTTTGGAGGAGTGAATAAATACCTAGGAGGGAAATGGCTGGGTTATATAGTAAGTTCATGTTTTCATTTTTGCAAAACTGTTTTACAAACTGACTGTGCCTGTTTACATTTCCCACCAGTAATGTAAGAAGGTTTCAGTTGCTCTGCATCTTCACCAGTATTCCTATTGTCTGTCTTTCTGGTTAAGGCCATTCTAGTGGGTACGAAGTGGTATCTCATTTTGACTAATGACTAGTGATGTTGACTGCCTCCTTTAAAGTTATTCAGGTGAACTTTGGCTCTTAACTCCTGTCATTGGTCTTCAAGACTCAATTGTGTAATTTTTTTTCCTAACCAAGAATGGCATAGAACACGCAACAGGAAAAGGAAAAGGTATGAGAGGAATTGAGGAGAAAAAAATGAAATAAAAAGGATGGTGCGGGGGCTTCCCTGGTGGCGCAGTGGTTGAGAGTCCACCTGCCGATGCAGGGGACACGGGTTCGTGCCCCGGTCCGGGAGGATCCCACATGCCGCGGAGCGGCTAGGCCTGTGAGCCATGGCCGCTGAGCCTGCGCGTCCGGAGCCTGTGCTCCACGATGGAAGAGGCCACAACAGTGAGAGGCCCGCGTACCGGAAAAGAAAAAAAAAAAAGGATGGTGTGGGAAAGAAATTATAATAAAGTACACGCATGATTATGGGAAAGGGCAGGAGAAGGAAGAGTATATAAAAAAGAAAAAATTGTGTTGTTTGGAAAGCCAAGTCATATTAGAATGGTATCAGTGAAGATAAAAAACACATAAGTACATTAGAACCATTGGTAACTATTCGAACTTTGTCTGTCTAGGGTAATGACAGTGTCATTAATTTAAATCAAAATGTGCTCAGGAGCTAAGAGTACTTTTGAGTTATTATCCATTACACTTGTCTAGTCTCTGCAAAAAGACCACACTCTCATTTATTCATAGCTTCTTTCTTTGATTTATTAAGGCCTTCTTCTGTTATGCCCTTTCCTTCCGTGAACTGTCACCTTTTGGACACAGTGTCAGGTCTTCTGTGGTCACTGGTGTCCATCTGAGCTTCATAGTGTTGTGCCTGAATAATCCCTGATTTCGCGTCCTTTCTTCCCACTAACACACGTGCATCTGTGCAGCCCATTCTGTCTTGCCCTTTCTCTGCCTCTGCTGCCTTCATCAAAGGCATGAGTACATGATTGGGGGGCATGGGTTTGTTTCGTTTTGTTTTTTTTTTTACTTTTGGGCTCAGGAGGTGTTAACACATAATCATAATGCCTCAAGAAACCTGCTCAGGTATTTCCCCTGTGAATACAAATACTTGAATGATTGAGAATAGTTTCCTCAGTTTTGGCTTCAAGTGATGGTCAGCTGAAAAGTCATGGTAAAGAATCCAAAACTTAGTTTTCATCTTAAGCCAGCTATTTAATCCTGGCCTCAAAGGGTAGTATAAAGATTTTTCCAAAATGTAGTTGAATAAAATGCCTATTCACATTTGAAAGACTTTCTTTAAAAACTCAAAGAATAGGAAAACACACATACTCTTCAGGGTTTAATTTTGTTTGTCACCAAATTAACATATGTATATATGTGAGCTGTGAAGATCAAGTACTGTGACTATAGTTTTAATAAATAGACCAGAACTTACATATATAAATGAATGTCCTGTATTTTGAAATGAACCATCTTGGCTATAAACTTATTTCATCCGTTTTGCAATTCCTCCATCTTATTTTGGACTTTCCATCAGTGCCAGTTTACAAACCAAATGAAAAAACTTATCTCATTACTTTATTGTCACACCTCATATAGAAGATGCAAAAGCAGTATGCCTCAATAATTGAGATTATAAATGGAGATTCCTATCTCATATATTGCCTGGTACTTGGTTCAGCCTGTTTTGAGATGGGAGCATATGTTTACCTTCCATCTCATCTCATAAGAGAACCAATAAGTTTCAAACGAAGAATTCAGGGATTGCAGCAGTTACTTCCTCTGCATCTACTAGAATTTAGTACCAAGCCCTTTTTATCACCTATTACAAAAAAATTCTCTAGGAGGCTATGAGAGGAGTCAGCATGCATTTTAACGATAGACACTTTAGCAAATTGTCTTCTGGGAGGTATGCGTTTCAAAAGGTGTGCATTCATTCCATTATCTATTAGATTATCAAGCAGGGCCAACACTGATGTGTGAGTGGCTGTTGGGAGATGCAGTCTCATTCAGGTAAAGGACTTTGTTAAACATGCAGTGATCTGTCCACTTCGTTAAATATGCAGTGATCTGTCCTATCACAGTCAACAACATTTTCAAGAACACACAGTTGTTATTGTGCAAAAGAGATGTGAAGATTCAAGCCATTTACCTTGGCAACCGAGCAAGCCGTTGGTGAATGAGTGGCTTCTGGGGGAAGGGGCTCCTCCACAGTAGATGAGAGAGGACAGATTATGGGAACACAGAAGGGGGCATGTTTACTCACTTATTCATCATAACAGTCCCGGAAGATACTTATCATTAATTTTAAAACATCCAGACGTGCATCATACATTTAAGTTTTCAATGTTCAGGGAAGTATTAAAAATCTCTATGCCTTAGTTTTCTCAGCTATGTACCTTGTAAAAGTTAGAAAGCGGAGAGATGAAGTTCAAGGTCCAGAGCCAGCCACGTTATATATATTTTACTAGGAAAAGAATGTACGTGGTAGAAGTTCAGCTGCATATATTGAAGACACACACACAACACACACACCCCGTGGATTAAACAAGATAGAAGCTTATTTTTCTTGCGTTTAAATGAAGCCTAGAAGTGGGCTTCACAGAGTTTTCTAATTCTCTTTGTTCTGCCAGGTTTTTTCAAGTTCTCTGTTCTTCGACTGCTAGGTTATGAGGCTCAGGGCTCACCCTTATAGTCTAAAATAGTTGCTAGCACTCTGGCCATTACATCCAAGTTCAAGGAGACAGGATTGAGGTTGGACGCAAGTAGGATTCTTCTCCACTCCTTAAGATTTCTTAGTAGGTCCCCCTGACAATTGTGCTTATGTCTCATTAGTCACATGCCGCACATAGCCATAAGGAAGGATGGGAAATGTTAATCTTTTAGTTGGTCAACAATGAGTCCAGCTAACTATATTGTGTTTCTATTACTAAGAAAATGGGGAGAATGGATACTGGAGGGAAAGGTATAATTAGTCATAAAATATAACTGTTATTTTCCTGTTTTTTTACTTAGAAGCTTTGTCAAGTTATTGAGTCTTAGTTCTCTCATCTATGAGAAGAGAATAATCCTAACCTCAAAGGGTTGTTATGAGTAAGTAGCAAAAGAGGGAACACATGCACAGCACCGCTGGGTAGCTGCTGTATCCCATATCTGGCAACACTTGGCTTAGGGAAGGCCCAGACTTGGAGCTTCCTGACGAGGGGCCACACTGGCTGGGCAGGGACATGGATACCTGAGACCTGACCGCTCCGATAGAGGAATTGCACCTCTCCAGGCTGCACAGAGTGGCAGAGGTGGCACCAGAAGACTGGTTTATTGCTGGACTGTTCCCTGGTGGGGAGCAGATGTCTGGCAACCTCCTTTTTTGGGTTACCTAAGACTCTTGTTTCTTGGTAGAATCAGAAAGGTGGAGGGAGTTTCAAGAGTGTGATATGGGACTTGGCCACCAGTTGTTCTAATTTAATTTGAGAAATGAGATCGTGACTGACCAGGGTTCTTGGGCTCCTTAATCAATAGAAATTGATAAGAGGTTAGATAAGAAATTCAGGCAAGGCTTTACTAGGACTCAAGATGCAGCACAAGGGAGTGAAAACAGGTAACAGACTCCCTTGCTCGCTCCCGAGGTGAGATGAGCTGGGTCCTTACATGAGGTGAGGGGAGGGGTGGGTGTAGGAGTCAGGCTGGAGGGATAGCTTAGGTGGTCTGCCCACCCCCTTAGTGGTGCTGTGTGCAGGGTGCGTGTGCGGTACCCTGCTTTTGGCTCCTGGATCCTCAGAAGTGGCAGCTGGGTTTTTGGTCTTTTTGTATCTTCTTGTTCATAATTTGCCCCAACTGCACATGCGCACAGTTATATTCAGTCCCTTGTAGTTTCTTTATATTTCGTTGCATGAGGAGATGTTTGTCCAGGTGCAAGCATTGCAGCAAAGGGGCCCAGGGCCCAGCCTGTCTCAAGTTGAAATTGTGAAAAGCCTAATTCAGGGAGAGAAGAAGGTTTGATGTCTGAAACTGAAGCTCAGGGATGGTGCCTGGCAGGAGATAATGGGTTGGAGAGCAGATGTGTGCCAGAGAAGGGAGCCAAGTTTGCACGTTTCTTCCCAACTCCATCTTTAGTGCCATCACATGGATGCCTTGAACTAAAGTCATGGAGGGAGTGTTTACACCACATAAATCAGCAAATGATATGAACCAAGTCTTTCCGTCCACTTCTCATCTCCCCACCAGAGCCAGTTTACCAGTAGACTAGTGTTGGGAGGCATTGGCATATCTGTGACCGCTAAAGTCCTGAAACTGAATGAGATCATTCAGTTCTTGTGTTTATTAATATGATAATAAAATATGGTAATGAAAGAAGTCTGGGAATGGCGTTTTTCAGGGTGGGTGGAAGGAGAAAAGCCACAGAAGAGTTTCAGAAGAAATGAAGAAATGTTTAGGGGAAACTAGAGGTAAAGAGTTTCAAAGAACCAAAAAGAGTAGAGATTTCTAAGAAAGAAGGTTTGATAAAGAATGTCACATGTAGGCAAGATGTCCATGTGTGTTAGGCTATTAGATTGTTTGGGGACCTTAGTGGAAGTTTTAGTTTAGTGATTTGAGCACATGGATTGAGTTAGTAAAATTGAATAGCTGTGGATTGGTGAATGAGAAAAGTGAACACCTCTTTTTTTTTTTTTTTAAACAATTCTACTATGTAACAGTCTACAGTTTTAGATCATAATAAGCATGAGTTGAAAGAATGGTTTGTTCAACTTCTGTAGATGCTGTACTACTTTGCTTATAAAGGAGGGAACCGATTTAGAAAGTTTAGAAACTTGATTTTAATCTTGGTATTGTGACTACCCATCGATGTTGTGAGCATGTACAGCGTAACACTTAAAAGCAATTTTCAATAAATAATTGTACTCATTTACCAAGCTTCTTAGGAGTATTATTTGCTCTACTGTCTATCAGACTTCTTTGTCTTTTCTTGTTGACAGTTGTGTTTTCAATAGGAAATAATACTCCTTAAAACCGTAATTTGCACTTTTAAAAATCAGTGGTCAGGTTTATGAAAGTTTTTTGAGAACCATAGGTGTATAGAATGAGATTTTGTTCCTTTACTTTTTGTTTTTTTAAAAAAACTGGTTTTAATTTAGGGAGGAAAGCAAAAGTGAATCTTTAAGCACAAAAATCTTCATGTATTGCATTTAATATTGGTTTTAATATTGTGTCTTCCTGGAAGGTTTTTCTTTCTAAAGTAAATTTGGAAACACCAGATACTATACCATTGCATTTGAACAGAGAAACACAGGAAAAATTACATAAAAGTGAATAGGGCAGTTTTAAATTTTGGAATATAGACTTCTTTGTACTGTGCCTGGGAATTGGTTTTCTGAATCTTTGTGCCAACAATCTTTGTGCCTCATGTATGTTGTTTGCTGCTGCTGAATAATATTCTTGTTATCTAATTAGGAAAATCTTTTCCTTGAGTTGAACTAAGTTTCATTGACAATGTCTGTGAATCCATTTTAGTTGTAAAAATAAAAATGTGTTTTGGAAGAGGTGATCTTTTCATCCTATGTCCAATTACTCTTCTTAAAAAGTAGTTTCTTCAAATGGCAATGGAAAGAGCTGTTTGTAACAGAAAGGAAAATATTTTTGGAGTTTTATTAAAAATAGCATGATATATCTGAACAACAAGGGACTTGTTACCACATTTTCTGTGTAACTAGTGAGTTGGAAAATTCTCTATGTTCATTCTAGCCAGTCATTTGCAATAACAGTGTTGGCAAGTAATGATGATCACCACGTGTGTCTGTGTGTGTGGTGATGGAAGCGTGCCTTGTGCTCAGTGATCTCACTGTATTTTCTCTCAGAAAATAGCTCAGAGCTAGGAAACAGCAAAGTCAATATTTGAATCCAGGTCTATCTAACTCTAGAACCAGAGATCTTATATGCTATTTACACCAAGGTCCGAGCAGTATGTCTTTAGCAGAGAAAGAGGGTCAAAAAAAAATAAACAAATGAAGCATTTCCCAATGACCCTAGTCTGATATATCTTAACATTAGAAAATGAATCAGACATGAATTTGTTCAAAGCAATTTATGGCTAATGTAGGATTAAAAAGAAAGGCAATGGGGCTTCCCTTGTGGCTCAGTGGTTAAGAATCTGCCTGCCAATGCAGGGGACACGGGATTGAGAAGATCCCACATGCCATGGAGCAACTAAGCCCATGCGCCACAATTACTGAGCCTGTAGAGCCCGCGTCACAACTACTGAGCCCACACGCCACAATTACTGAAGCCCATGCACCTAGAGCCCATGCTCCGCAGCAAGAGAAGTTGCTGCAATGAGAAGCCCACGCACAGTAACGAAGACCTAAATGCAGCCAAAAATAAACAAATAAATAAATAAATTTATTAAAAACAAGAAGGAATAATGATTAAAAACAGAATTAAAATTAAGTGAAAAAAAAGGCAAGGCCATCTTTTTGTTGTTATAATTGTTATCTTTGGATGCGATGTATATAGTCAAATGAGTTAAACTACATATATTTTCTCTAATATGAGAAAATCTGGCTGAAATTATTTACTATTAGTTTTGCTCAAACTTGTAAGAGTTTACAAATATTTGAGGTTCACATTTTCTTTTTAGCCTTCTTTTTCTCTAACTAGTCAATAGCAATAAAACAGCTCTGGAAATCCCATATTTTACTCAGAAAAAGAATATAAAAGTGGAAAATTGACTGGTTTCTTTTTTAACCATCCTGCCCCACCAATGCTGTCTTTTTTCTATTTAAAGTGATAAGAAATAAATTATTTTCTGTTTATTAACTAGCTACCCTGTTAGTGAAAACATTGTAATTCTTTAATAATTAGGTAAGGCTATTTCAAGCTCTGCTTTTTTCAGGTATGTTAAATTCTTTTTATTTCTCATCTTTTGTTGGACTTTCTGCTTCCCATGAACTTGAATTATCTAAAAAAGAGGATTGTACAGTACATTTAGCAGCACTTTTCAGAAGCACCCTGGCAAGAGAGATCATGGTTTAGTGTATGTTTATGTTACACACAATTGACTATATATATATAGACATGTTTAGCTGTTGAGGTTTATGTGGAGCTTTGGTGAGTATAATTTAGGTTCAGATGTTTGAAGGTTTTCTTTAAATTACTTCTCTCTGGTTTAGAATGACAGTGTTTATCCCAATTTTACACATCTTCTATTTTTGTGGGTCTTACATTAAGTTTCTGGATGCTTTTGGGAAGAGTAATATAAATAAGTTTAACTTTGCTTCTTAAAAGTCAAAGTTTCCACTGATTTCAGTTGTAAACCGTCTGGGCAATTGAATCCCAAATCTGGTATATTAAAGGATAGAAGCCAGGAGTTCTGAAAATTCAGTTGCTGACAACAGTAACCAAATCCAGCTTGTACTAAGCTTTTCAAAATAAGGTAACTGCAGATGGTGAATCTATGATTTTTTAACACCTGTTCATGCTTTGAGCTTAATGTTCTTTGATGAGGCAGCATGACACAGGAAAACAGACATGAGGTTTAGAATTAGATTAGCTTGATTTTTAAAAAACTTTTTATTGTAAAATACCTAAGAGATTCACGGGAAGATACAAAGATAGTAAAGAGGTCCCTTTCACCCTCCACTCAGTTACCCCCAAAGATTACACTATACCTAACTATGGTACAATATTAAATGCAGGAAATTGACATTGGTACAATGTGTGTGTATAGTTCTAAGCCATTTTATCATGTCTGTAGATTCATATAAGCACCATTACAATCAAGCTACTGAATTACTCTGTCAACACAAAGAAGTCCATTATGCTGTCTCTTGTAGTTATACCTACCCTCTACCCTGTCATCACCTTAAACCCTGGCAACCACTAATCTGCTTTCCATCTCTGTAATTTTGCCATTTCAGGAACATTACACTAATGGAATCATATAGCATGTGGCCTCTTAAGATTTTTTTCAGCGTAATGTCTTTGAGATCCTTCCAAGTTGGTGTGTATATCGATAGTTTGTTTCTTTTTATTGCTATGTAGCATTACTCAGTATGGAGGTACCATATGGACTTACTAGAGTTTGTTTAACCATCACATGTTGAGGAACTTTTTTTCAATTTTAGGCTGTTAGAAATAAAGTTGCTATGAATGTTCATGTGCAGGACACATGTGTCAACATAAACTTTCATTTCTCTGGCATAACTGCCCAAGAGTGCAATTGCTAACTTGTAAGGTAAGTGTATGTTTAGATTTTTAAGAAACTGCCAACCTGTTTTCCAGACTGACTGTACCACTTTATATTCCCTCCAGCAATCCTCCCCAGCATTTTGTATTGTCACTATTTTTTATTTTAGCTGTTTCAATAAATGTGGGGGCTTCCCTGGCGGCGCAGCGGTTGAGAGTCTGCCTGCCGATGAAGGGGATGCGGGTTTGTGCCCCGGTCCGGGAAGATCCCACATGCCGTGGAGCGGCTGGTCCCGTGAGCTATGGCCGCTGAGCCTGCGCGTCCGGAGCCTGTGCTCCGCAACGTACAAAAAAAAAAAAAAAAAAATGTGAAGTGATATCAGTGTTATCTCATTCTGGTCTTATTTTCATTTTTCTAATGACTAGTGACATTGAACATCTTTTCATGTGTTTATTGGCCATCCATAAATATTCTACAGTGTAATATCATTTCATGTCCTTTGCCATTTTCTAATTGGATTGCTTGTTGTTTTAAAAAAATTTTTAACTGATGAATTTGGAGAGTTATTAATATAATATAGATACTAGTCCTTTGTCAAATGACTATCCTAATTAAAAAAAGAAGACTATTTATTATGGAAAATTCCAAGCTAGTACAGAGTTAGATAAAAAAGAATAAAGAACCCTCATGTACACATTTTTCACCTTCAACCATTATCAGTACCTTCTATACCCTTAAATTATTTTGAAGCAAATCACAGACCTTATATTATTTAGTGTATACACATGTCAATAGGACTGTAAAAGGACTCTTAAGCACAACTATAATAGAACTGTCATATCTAAAAAGAACACTAATTCTTAATACCATCAAATAGCCAGTCATTACATTTCCCCTTTTTTTCATGTTTTTTCACTTGTTTGTTCTAGACAGAATACAAATAATGTCTATACATTGCAGTTGATTGATAGGCCTCTAAAGTCCCTATTAATCCATAAGTAGCTACTCTTTCACTTTTTCCTTTTCTTTCTTGTTTTTATTTTTTGCTTTTTTTGAAGATAAACACAGCCAACATTAGTTGAAGTAGTGAAAACAGATTTTATTCAGTAACTACTGATGGTAGGGGAAAGAGGTGAACTCCATTTCAATTTGTGCAAAGGTGATTGGGCATTTCAAAGGGAGAATGAGGTGTAGTGGGGAGGGGGAGAGAGTGGAGACTCAAGCAAAAAATTATGAAGGATTGGTAAGTGTAAATGTGATTAGGCTAGTTGTGTCTGCTAGCTGGTAATTACTGAAGTGAGGATTTTATCCTCCCACAGAGACTTTATCCATCTCACTTTTGCTGTGGCTTTTTGTTTTTGTTTCTGTTTTTTGTTATTATTTTTTTTTCATTTTGTCGTTTGATGCTTCCCACAGTCTGCATTTTGCTGAGTGCATCTCCATGATGTCGGTTAATGTTTTCTTCTATCTGCTGTAGTTCCTGTAAATTGATAGCTAGATCTAGAGGTTTGATTGCATTCAGGCTTTCTATTTTTGGCAAGAATACTTTGTAGATGGTGTTGTATGCTTCCAGGAGAAAGTAAATAATTCTGGTTGTTTTTCTTTTTGTAAAAGGAGTTGCCTTATGCCTAGATCCATTATTTCAGTAGGGATTGGAAAATAGTGCTATTCTAATTCTATCATTCTCTATTCATTCATTAGCTAGAATATCTACCAAGAGAAACATTCCTTCATGAAATATTTGGTTGCCCTGGGGGTACAGTTTTTACAAGCAAAACAGATGCTTGATTTTTGTGCTTTATTTGCTAGTTTTATTTCTGTTGATGTTCAAATGTCCATCTTTGGTCAGTGGAAGCTTTCTCCAGGTTGGTCCCTAAGTCCTTTTGATGCAGCCACAGTTGTCTTCCCTGATATTCCAGATATTTCATGGTCATCTTATACATTTTCTACCCTAGACCTGGAAACCCATTTCTCCAAAAGCTTGTGGTTCATTTTGTGAGTGATGTATAGGACCAAAATTAGGGCTTTCACAGTGCCCATTGCTACTGAATAATGACTGTTTGTAGGACTTTTCAGTGGCAAGTTCTGTCAAAATTGATTATCTTTAAAATATGAAAGTAGGTAATGAGTTCATTCTGATACTTTCAATTCACATTTAGAACTGCAAGGCTTTTGACCTCACCGCATCCATGGTGCATCTCTATCTCCCTTCCTGCCATTGAAAATTGTGGCTCCCAACACCACCAGCATAATTACATATCCATTTTACCCCACATTACTCACATGACAGTCTCAAAATAACAAAACCAATGCGACCAGGAACAATATGATTATTAAAAGTAGTTTGTGAGTTTTTAATAATTCTTTTTGTTTTTAAAGTATATGGTATGAGGTATATACCGTACAATTACTGTTTTAAACTTACTTGATATAGTTCCTGTCTGTATAGTTATGGCTCATTTGTTGCATGCTGCTTTTGATTTTTAGGGTTTGTTATTTTCTTGGCTTTGATTTTGTTTTATAATCATATAAACACTGCTTCTAAATCTACAAAACAAGGTCACTCAGAGAGGTCTATCCCAGTCCTCTCTGCTCCATTGGCTCCCTCTATCTGTAGGTAACTCTTTCTTCTTTTTTCCTTCTTTATCTTCACCTTTTCTTTCTCTTTTTCAGTTTGGTTTAGCTCTTAATTTAAAGTAAATAACTCTCCCTCCTCCCATCTTAAATAAGCGGTAGCGTATTATACTTTTTTCTCACTGAGTAATATATCCTAGAGACTACTCCATAGCAGTATATTAGGGTCATCACCATTATACTGTAAGAGCTCCTTAAGAATTACCAAGGTAGCCCAAATGATTTCATTTTTGTCTGCTCTTTAGCCTTTCATTTTCATATCTGCTTTTGAAGATTCTATCTTTACATATTTTTAACTTTTTTGTTTTGTTTTTTGTTTTTTTATTGTATGCGGGCCTCTCGCTGTTGTGGCCTCTCCCGTTGCGGAGCACAGGCTCCGGACGCGCACGCTCAGTGGCCATGGCTCACGGGCCTAGCCGCTCCACGGCATGTGGGATCTTCCCGGACCGGGGAACGAACCTGTGTCCCCTGCATCAGCAGGCGGACTCTCAACCACTGCGCCACCAGGGAAGCCCAAGATTGTCAAATTCTTTTTAATTTCTGGTGTAAGCTTGATTTGAATTTAGCTTTAAAATATCAACCTCTACTACAATCAACCAGGCAGCTTTATAGTCCAGGAAATTCAGTTGTTACAGTTCCATTGATTGCACATGTAGGGGACTCGGTACCGTTTTAGTGGTTGTTAAACACTTGTTGCTTCCTGCTCTCCCTTCTTCTTTTTGTTATTTTAACAAAATGATACTGTAAAGAATACCTTATATTGGCTTATCCAAGTAGAAAAGATTTGTCTGACAGCTAGAAAATATGGATGAGAAAATTCTAGTTCTCATGTTTCCAGAATTAACAAGCTCAACCAATTAGTAGATATCTTCCAGCAGAGAAACACTTGTTTTTGGTTAAACTCTCACTCATAAGAAACAGCAAGTCATGGATTAAGAGAGAGTGTGTGTGTGTCTATAGCAGGGAGAAAAAAACTAATTTTGCAGAATTTATGGTTTGGTTACTCCTTAGCATTTTATTCTACTTCACTCCACTAACCTGCTAGAGGATGGCATACAGGGTGACCTCCTCCTGGTTTTCCCAGGACATTCCCAGCTTGAGCACTGGAAGTCCCATGTCCCAGCAAGCTCCTCAGTACTAGGAAGACTGGACTGGTTGGTCACACTTGATGTCAGTCCAACCTCGTGTATGGAAATCTCTAGGCTCGGGAAACTTCAGACTAGACAATTTTCAGAGGACTTTTAGTTGGGCTTAAATTTAGTTTAGGACAGAAAAAATGCATTTGTTAAAATAGCTGTCTGAAATTGGGCCCTGATATCAGTGGGGTTTGTAAAGGGAGTGTTAAGACTTACATGATTAAGATTTTTAAAATTTCATTTAGATGAATTAAATGCCTTCTGTGCAAAACACTAGGCTGAATCTACAAAGGAAACTCAGCTGAGTTAAGACAGAAAGAAGCACTATTCTTTAATTGAACATTAAGTGACTTTGCACATGGTTTGGTGATTGGAAACATAGCAACACTGTGATAGTATGTCAGTGAGAAAATGAAATTGGCTGCAAAGGAAATGGGAACTAGATTAAACAAGTGGCTCTGGAAGTAATTAGGACAATGAAGCTGTCTAGTGGGTATTAAATAATAATGGATCAGGGCAGCTGTTGGTCTGTAGCGGAATTTATATGAAGGGGAAAAAGCTATGTGGGCACGAGGCATGTTGGGTGGTTGATGTTTGGGCCAGGGCACCTTTTGCTCTTTGGGGTGAATTAGGAGAAAGGCCCCCTTCCTCAGGGCAGATGCAGCCAGCACCGGGGCGCACGGTTGTTGATTGGCGCATGAGCTGGATTTCAGCCCTTTTCGTCCCCTCAATTCCACTCCTCAGTCAGCTCGCTCATGCAAGAACAACCTGCATTTGAGCATCTGACTTCAGTATCCAAGCTGAATTAAAGGAGCCCCATGAACAAGAAGAATGCCAAAAGCCAAATGAAAACTTGGTCTTCTAGGAAAATATTTTGTTTCTTTCCCTTCTCCTTCCAGGAAGGAGGGAGCTGATAGAACTTGAGAGAGATGAAACCCTTTTTCCATCCTTATCCTAGCTGAACTTCACATTTTTTTGTTTTGTGGCCATGAAGGATAAGCCATAGGGTTTAAGAATTTTCAGCTGGGTTGTGGTCACTATTATAATGATGGCTACTTGGGGTGCCTTTATGAGCTGGGCACTGTTTTGACCACCTTACATACCTCACCTCATTGAAATCCTTTCAACAACCTTGTAAGGTAGAAATTATAATGACCATTTTATGGCTGAGGTTCCGGAGACCAAGGGAGATTAACGGGCTTGCCTCATCTCCCAGGTTCACCATGTCCAGCATCCACTGAGAGCATCCAAGGGAGGCATAATTTGAGAGCTTAGGATGAAGGACCCATAGAGATTTCACCTGGCAAACAAGGCATCATATACAGAGATAATTAAAACTTAGAAAACTGTGATATTGTAACAGTATTTTCTAAATGTTTAGTTTGGAACATATAAGCAAAATATAAATAAATATAAATAAATATATTTAAATATAATTTATATTTAAATATAAATAATATAATTTAAATAAATATAATTAAACATGTGAATATATATATGAATAATATTACAGGGACTGGAAGTTCTAGTTCCTTTGGCAACTTTTCTACTTAGGCTTTTTATAGTATGTTTAAAATGTAACCCTTAGGTCTAGAAGGAAATTAGAAGAAAGTTTTAAAAATTATGTAACCCAAAGAAATATGCATTTGAAAAAAATGTAGACAATTATTATGGATTCCTAACTTATGCAATAACAATAGACATTATATGCAAACATTAAAACTCTGACAATTATATGACTAATGGTTGTTTCTATGTTACGTGTACTCTGTGCTAAGAACCGCTGTGATTCTTGTTTTTACTGTGAAATCTTAGTTATAGCTGTCTCCTCAGGAACTTTCAGTGTGCATGAGCTTTGGAATTTAAAAACAAAACCAGATTGCCCAGAGTTGAAGTATTAAAAGTTTTGAATTTTTAGTAAATGTCATAACGTACATTACCCTCAATGTAAAAAATGGAGTTCCAAGGAAAATAAAACTTGAATCCCCCAAAGTAGGATTCTTGTAGGAAAAGTGAATTTTAAAAATGTTTGCCAAAATCACACAGGAATGACTGACCCCCCACTTTCTGGTCCTTGCAGCTCCGACAGTCAGTCCTCCTTGCCTTAAATATAAAGGGCTTTAGGGGTTGGAGCCAGCGAAATGGGATGTCTCTGGATGTTTGTTTCTCTTCTCCTGTGTCACCACTGCTTATGTCCCTGTGAATGGTGCTGTGTTTCCTTAGGCCACTTACTCTGCTGCAGGCCTTTGACCACAGCAAGGGCAATGCTGCAGGGAGGTTATTTATTTCAGGAGTAGCCATGGTCTGCAGGAAGCCCAGTCTGTCAAATGTCCTCCTTGGCCTCTACGTGAACTCAATGAATGGAACCATGTGTGCTTGGGAGCTTCTGGTGTAGGCTATGCAAGGCTTTAGATTGAAAGCTGGGTTGGAGAAAGTGACTTTGTAAAGGTTTAAGTGAGACTTTCTCCTCTCCCTGCCCTAAATCTAAGCTTCCTGGATCTGTAGCCCAGACCCCAGCCTAAGTTCCTCTCCCAGTCACGAGCATGAAAGTGGGATAGAGAGAGACCTAGCTGGGCCAGCCTGGCCTCTGTTCTACATGGATGCAACAGTGGATGAGAGACCAAGAAAGGGTGCTGACCTGTAACACAAGATGGCCTCTCCCATTAGCAGTGGTGGCCCAGTTTATGTCCTGGGTACCTAGGGAGCAGGTCAGAGTTGGGACTGTGGGGAGAGACGGTCCTGCTCCAGGTACTTAAAGAGCCCTAATGACAAGGGTGACACCAGGTGAGGAAGCTTAGGGGAAAGGTAGCTGCCTGGTTGAGATGGCTTTGCCCACATGTGGCTGAGCAAAAGGCAGGTGGAATCAACATCAATCCTATTTAGGTATATTCTACTGCTGTTCAAGCCATCAGGGTTTTATAGTTTCAATTTAACTTTTCTGCATTTAGATTTCAGACACTTGACTGTGAAACACTGAGGAGTGCAGCAAGTACAGGAGTAGCGGCTCCGTTGCTGTGTTTGCAGGGGGCCCTCATTGCCCAGGGCAGCCTGTGCTTACTCCAGTCCCTGTGCAGCAATATGGGCACCCCTGCTCTTAGCCCCTTCTGGCTTCCCCTGCTCTCCCATCTTTTGTCCCTCTAGGCCCAGGTCAAGTCTCGCCTATTCCCTACATCCTCCCTTCCTTTTCCAGCCCATGTTGATTTCTTCCTTCTCTGAACTCCTTTAGTCCTTTATCAAGTGAACTGCTCCTTGGGGCTGTTAAGAAAGTACAGAAAGGTTGGTGTAGCGTTGAGACGTGGGCTAGGGAACCAGGTGCATAGGTTCAAGCCCCAGTTCTTCTAATTACTGGCTTTATGATTTCAGGCAAGTTCATTCACTTCTTTATGCCTCAGTTTCCCCATCTATAAAATGAGAATAGCTATAACACCTGCTTCATAGTTGTTATTTGTTGTTGGTGGTGTTGTGTGCGTGTTTAAAGAGTTAATGCATGTGCTTAGAACAATTTCTGGCCTATGTTACGCACCTAATAAATGTTAGCTGTTATTTAAATGTTAAATGTATGCATTTAATCCTTTCATATATTGCTCCTAATATTCAATATTTTGCTTGTTAAATTGAATATTGCTGGGGAGAGGGTTTAAGATAGCAGCATTGGAAGATCCTGAACTCACCTCCTCTCATGGACACAACAAATCTATAGCTATATGTGGAATAATTCCCTCTGAAAAGGACCAGAAAACTTGATGAACAGAGTCTCTACAATAAAGGGTGGAAGGACAGCATTGAGATGGGTGGGAGAAACAGAGATACAATCTTGTCAAAGAAAAAGCCACACCCCAGCTGCAGCAATGCACAATCCGAAGGAGCATAAAGGTATGGATCCTTTCCCTGAGGAGAGAGGGATCCAAGCTCCACGTCAGGCACCCCAACCCTGTAATTCTGCACAGGAGAGATGAGGCCCCAAAACACCTGGCTTTGAAAGCCAACGGGGAAGACACCCAGGAAAGCCATAGAGCTACAGGGGATGGAAACCTGCTTTTAAAGGGCTTACATGTAGACTCACTCTAACCAAAAACCAGTATGAAAACACTGTATTAAAAAAATGCATGGGGCATAGGTGAAGGGGACCCACTTACTAGTCTTGAAGCATCTGCTGGAGAGGGGTGCTCCCCAGGAACTGAGACAATGGTGGGGATCATTTTTATGACCTCAGGCTACCTTGCTAATTCTGGCACTGGCAGGTGGCATTTTGGAAATCTCCATCTAACCTGTTAGCACCAGTACACACATCTTTCTGAGAGCCCCACATGCCCCTGCACCCTCAGCCGAGCCTCATAGCCTGCCAGGCCCTGCAACTGTTTTGGAGGCCAGCCCCACCCACCAGCATACCACAGCAGCAGCCGTGGCCCCATCTCAACTAGAGGACACATAGCCTACATAGGGGACTTCCCTTGAATGGGAAGGTATAACGTTTATAAATGTATATGCACCCAACAGAAGGGCACCATGATATATAAAGCTAATATTAACAGACTCAAGGGAGAAATTGAAAGCAATACAATAGTAGTAGGGGACTTTAACACTCCACTTATGTTAATGGATAGATCATCCAGACAGAAAATCAATAAACATCAAATTAAATGTTACATTAAACCACACTGACTTAATTAGGTATATATAGAGAATATTCCATCCAAAAGCAGCAGAGTAGATTCTTATCAAGTGCATATGGAAGATTCTCTAAGAGAGATTACATGTTAGGTAACAAAACATGTCTAAATAAATTCAAAAAGATTGAGATCATATCAAGCATCTTCTCCAACCACAATGGTATGAAATTAGAAATCAATCACAAGAAAAAAACGACAAAAAAAATACAAATGTAGAGATTAAACAACATGCTACTGAATAACCAACAGGTCATCAAGGAAATCAAAGGAGAAATGAGAAACCTAGAGACAAATGAAAACAAATTCAACATATCAAAATCTATGGGTTGTAGCAAAAGCGGTTCTGAGAGGACAGTTCATAGCAATACAGGCCTACCTCAAGAAACAAGAAAAATGCCAAGCAAACAGTCTAACTTTACACCTAAGGGAGCTAGAAAAAGAAGAACAAATGAAGCCCAAAATTAATATAAGAAACGAAATAATAAAGATCAGAGTGGAAATAAATGAAATAGTGACTTTAAAAAAATAGAAAAGATCAAAAAAACAAAGATGTTTTTGAAAAGATAAACCAAATCAACAAGCCATTAGCTAGACTAACCAAGAAAAAGAGAGAGGGCTCAAATAAATAAAATCAGAAATGAAAGAGAAGTTACAACTGATATCACAGAAATACAAAGGGTCATAAGAGACTGCTATAAATAATTATACACAAACAAATAGGACAAAGTAGAAAAAAATGGATAAATTTCTAGAAACTACAGTCTTCTTAGACTGAATCATGAAGAAATAGAAAATCTGAATAGATCCATTACCTAACAAGGAGATTGAAACAGTAATCAAAAAGCTTCTAACAAACATAAGCCCAGGACCAGACAGCTTCACTGGAAAATTGTATAATACATTTAAAGAAAATTTAATACCTATTCTCAAATTCTTCCAAAAAATTGAAAAGGTGGAAAACCTTCCAAATGCATTTTACAGAGGCAGCATTATCCTGATTCCAAAAACAGACAATGACATCACACAGAAAAGAAAATTACAGGCCAATATCCTTGATGAACATAGATGGAAAACTCCTCAACAAAATATTAACAAACCAAATCCAACACTATATTAAAAGGATCATACACCATGATAAAGTGGGATTTATTCTAAGGAAGCAAGGATCATTCAACACCTGCAAACCAGTCAACATTATACACTACATTAACAAAATGAAGGATAAAAATCATATGATTGTCTCATTAGTTGAAGAAAAAACATTTGGCAAAATTCAATATCCATTTATGATAAAATTTTTCAACAAAGTGGGTAGAGAGGGAATGTTCTTCAACATAATAAAGACCATATATGACAAATCCACAGCTAACATCATACTCAACAGTGAAAAGCTGAGTGTTTCCTCTAAGGTCAGGAACAAAACAAGGATGCCCACTCTCGCTGCTTTTATTCAGCATAGTATTGGAAGTCCTAGCCACAGCAGTTATATAAGGAAAAAGAAACAAAAGGCATCCAATCTGGAAAGGAAGAAGTAAATCTGTCACTATTTGCAGATGATATGGTACTATATATAGAAAATCCTAGACTACACCAAAAAACTGTTAGAACTAATAAATGAATTCAGTAAAGTTACAGGATTCAAAATCGATGTACAGAAATCTGTGGTCTTTTTATATACCAATAATGAACTATGAGAAAGAGAAATTAAGAAAACAATTCTATTTACAATTGCATCAAAAAGAATTAAATACTTAGGAATAAATTTAACCAAGGAGATACAAGACCTGTACACTGAAAACTGTAAAATACTGATGAAAGAAATTGAAGAAGATACAAAAAATGGAAAGATAGTTCATGTTCAGGGATTGGAAGAATTAATATTGTTAATGTGTCTGTACTACCCAAAGCAATCTACAGATTTGGTGCAATCCCTGTCAATATTTCAATGGCATATTTCACAGAACTAGAAAAACTAATTCTAAAATTTGTATGGAAACACAAAAGACCTCTGTCAGCCAAAATAATCTTGAGAAAGAAGAATGAAGCTGGAGGTGTCACACATCCTGATTTCAAAGCTATTGTAATCAAAGCAGTATGGTACTGGCACAAAATACAGACACATAGGTCAATGGAACAGAACTGAGAGTCAAGGAATAAACCCACTCATCTATGGACAATTACTATACAACAGAGAGCAAAGAACATACAATGAAGAAAGGACAGTCTATTCAATAAATGGTGTTGGGAAAACTGATGCAAAAGAATCAGATCAGACCATTATCTTACACCATGCACAGAAATTAAGTCAAAGTGGATTAAAGACTTGAATATAAGACCTGAAACCATAAAATTCCCAGAAGAAATTGTAGGCAGTAACTACATTGACTTTGATCTTAGCAATGTTTTTATGATTATGATATGTTTTATGATATGATTCCAAAGGCAAGATAAAAAATAAAATAAAAAACAAACAGGACTACATCAAATGAAAAGCTTTTGCACAGTAAAAGAAGCTATCATAAAAACAAATAGGCAACCTACTGAATGGGAGAAGATATTTGCAAATTATATATCCAATAAGGGGTTAATACCCAAGATATATTAAGAACTCATAAAACACAACAAGAAAACAAACGATTAAATTAAAAATTAGACAGAGGATCTGAATTGACATTTTGCTCAAGAAGACTACAGATGACCAATAGGCACATGGAAAAATGTTCAACATCACTAATTATCAGGGAAATGTGAATCAAAACCACAATGGGATATCACCTCACACCTGTTAGAATGACATATCAAAAAGACAAGATATAACAGATGTAGAGGATGTGGAAAAAAGGGAACTGCTGTACACTACTGGTGGGTCTGTAAATTGGTGCAGCCCGTGTACAAAACAGTATGGAGATTCCTCAAAATAATTAAGTAGAGCTATTAATACTATATGAACCACCTATTCCACTTCTGGATATTTATCTGAATATCACAAAAATATTAATTCAAAAAGATTTCGGCACCCCTCTGTTCACTGCAGCATTATTTACAATAGCCAAAATACGGAAACAGCCTAGGCATCCATCAAATACTCCTCAGTCATTAAAAAGAATGAAATCCTGCCATTTGGACCTTGAGGGTATTTTGCTAAGTGAAATAAATCAGACAGAGAAAGATAAGTAATGTATGATTTCACTCATATGTGGAATTTCTTTAAAAAAAAGACAACGAACAAATAAAAAAACAAAAACTTATAGATACAGAGAACAGATGAATAGTTAGCAGAGGAGGAGGAGTTGGAGTGTGGGGGAAATGGGTGATAGGGGTCAACTGTATGGTGATGGATGATAACTAGACTTGTGGTGGTGATTACTCTGTAGTGTATACAGACGTTGAACTATAATGCGGTAACCTGAAACTTATATAATAAAAAAATTAAACATTGTTGTTGGAATAGCTTGTTGTTTTTCACAGTGATGTAGTTGTAGCGGCCTTTTTGTTAATTTCCTGAATTGATCAGGTATCTTCTGATATCCTGAATTAACATCCTTTAGAACATGTTATTGATACGTTTGTACTTCTGAGAGTAGTATTTGAAATTTAATCATCTTCCTGGAAGGTGAAAACATATTCAGTTGGCAGTGATTGAAAGATAGCAGAGCATTGATGGTTAAGAGCACAGGGTGGTTTTATATTCTGACTCTTCTGGCTTACTACCTGTGGGACCTTGAGGCAAGTTACTTGACCATTAATGCCTCGGTTTTCTCCTTGTAAGAGGAAGATACTAAGAGTGTACATCTTATAGGGATGTGCTAAGGATTATACACATAAGAACTGTGCCAGGGGCACAAAAAACTTTCACTACTATTATTGTTAACAGAATGTGTGTTTCTTCAGTTTACCAGGACAATCCAATATCAAATACTCTTTTTCACTAGCTTAGTTGTACTTGAATTTCTCAGCCCACTTACCCAATAAAGGGGATATCAGAAGGTGTGATGATAGTTTGTCTGTTTTTAATCTCTTTCTTAGTGCAAAAGTTTACTTGTGTATCTGCACGAATATGTATTGCAAGTAGCAGTGATTTCATTTCCATGGGTTTCTTAGAGACTCTGGTGTACAAGTTTGGACTGATGGGCATAAGGGAAAACCCATAGCAAGTGCTGTCTTTCAGCATCGTTGGAGACGAGACAGTTAAAAGGCATGCAGTCGGGCATCAGAAAAGTCAATTCTGGTTTGGATTCACTGCTCACCAGGTCTGGATCTGCAAGATGAGGCCAGTGCTGTCTGTCTGGCAACCTCATGTGGATCTTTGGAGGATTAAATGTTAGACTGGATTGAAAAGCCCTTTGACATAGAAAATGCCAGACAAATACGTAATATGCATCTTCTTGTGATACTTTCCTATTATGGCAAATTAAATATTCTGGTTAGTATAAAGAGTTTATACATGCACTAAATTAATGACCAATTAACATAAAATTAAAGTATGTTAAGAAGAAACTTAACACCCAAATCATACTGCTAAATAGACGTAACAACACAAGCTTTTCTTATTTATCCTTATGAAAAGGTCTCTCCACCTACTTGGACTAGAACCTCCCATCTGTTTCTAAATCTGATATCTCAGGAACTTCCAGAATAAGTTCTGTCCGCCATGTTCCCCTTTGGACTTTTGGGCCCTTTGCTCTCTGTTATGGACCTCAGTGTGGACCCGGTACCAGTGTCACACAGTGCCGATGCCCCACTTCTGGAAATCAGATTGGGTCATCTCTGCCTCAAGCCCTTCACTGACTACTCACAACCGTCAGAACAAAGCCCAGACTCCACAGTGGGATGTGAAGGACCATGGTAACGTGGCCCCAGCCTGCCTCTCCAGCCTCCCCGCTCAGCCTTCTGCCACTATTAAATCCTGCAGCTAGATGACCATCTCTCACTTCCTCATCCTGCTTCCCAACGCTCAATCCTAGGCCTCCATATATGTGTTTTTCACGTTTTCTCCTCGCCCAATTCACCCCTTCTCTTCCCCCGGTGTCAGCTTCATTGTCCCTCTCTTGGGGCATCCTTATCTCCCTCTCCGTTTCTGCTTGCAGCGCCTCCCTGTGGGGCTGGCTGATCATATCACCGTGCAGTCACACCCTCCTAATCCTGTTCGCCTTCTCCTTGTAGCCATCTCTTCTCATTTAGAATTTCTGAATCAACCCACTGTACGTGGAGTTTGCATTTCGACCTGCGGCAATCACTACATACATTAACGTTTAAATGGATACCTCTTAAAAGACGCCTCAAGAATTGTGCACTGCCTCAGCCCATTCATTGGTATGAAAAGTTTTTATTATAGGTTTTATTGTAGATCGGTACTAACTGATAAAGATGAACTTTATCATTTTTAATTAAGTAGAAGTCACTGTGTTGTTACCAAGCAGAAATGCCATTTAATAAATAATCCATGTTGAAAGTGTACTGAATAAAGCAACTCCGTTTTACTTTTATGCTATATCGAGTAGCGGGTGCTGTGGATTTGGGTTTGGGTCTCACCTCTGCCACTTGCCAGCTTCGAGATCCTGAGTGAGTACCTCCTTCAGCCTCATTAACAAGTATGGACTCACAGAGCTGGTATGAGAACTAAATGAGATTTAAAAGGTAAAGCACTTAACACAGTGACTGACATATATTAAATGCATTAAGTATCCCCTATTATTAATGAATTGAAACTAGCCTGCTACTTTAATGACAAGCAAGAGTGATAATCACCAAAACTGAATTTTTGGTTTACATCTAGAAAGAATAAGAATTGGTGCCTCTGACTAAATTCATTGCAGCAGGAATATAAATTAGCCCCTCTGACTAAATGAATGAAGCCTGAACTCATTGACCTTTGACACTAAAGGAACGTGACCTTTTGCAAGTCGAATAACACTTTGGGGCTCTTTTCCTTTTCACCTGTAAAACTACCTGAGCTGTTTCGATCCCTTCCATTTCTAACTCTGATTTTCAGAATGGTTAAAAGAACTGAAATCATATCCCCCTTTGCCTTCTCTGTCTTTATTTCCACTATTCTATGTGTGATAATCTAAATATTTCTTTGCAAGTAACCTACTGAGCTGAGTTTAAATTTTCAAGAAGAAATGTTACCAGAGCCACAGAACGGGGAACTGAAAGTCACTTTGGGTTTCCGAGTAGATTGAATTTAGAAATTCATTTTATCTTAAAACAGCTCCTTCCCTTTGGAATCTGCATTTGAATATCAAAGAAGACATCAAAAGTAGTTCTGCTCCTCTGTAGAATGCCACTGGTTATTGCAATTTAGGTGAGGCACTTTATGGGTTCAAGGAGAGTGCAATCAAAGAGAGAAACCGAAGACACTTACATTTCTTTTGTTGTTTTTGTTAATCTTTTCATCTTTTCTAATGTGAGCTATGTCTTTGCTGCTTTGGTCAACTGAGAGATCTTTTCTCTCTCTGTTTCAAAGAGAAGCAGGATTTCTAAACTCCTACTCTAAAAAGCCCTGAATTCAAATTATTTTTCTTTCTTTCTTTTTTTGGTCATAGTATGTGACTCTTTGTTAATTTTCTTTACTACCTTGAAAGAGCAGGAGAAATTAAATTAGTATGACAGGTGTTCTAGAAGGAATTTTGTATATAGCTTTCTATAATTTATTAGTATATTGATTTTTTAAAAATTATTTATTTTGGCTGCGACAGGTCTTAGTTGCAGCATGTGGAATCTTCATTGTGGCATGTTGACTCTTAGTTGAGGCATGCATGTAGGATATAGTTCCCCAAACAGGGATTGAACCCTGGGTCCCCTGCATTGGGAGCACGGAGTCTTACCCACTGGACCACCAGGGAAGTCCCAATTTATTAGTGTATTATTAAATAGTAATAACTTGTAGCTGAGATATTTGCCACTGGAGCTGTTATTAAGGCAAAATTTATCAGGTTTCTGAGAAGGGCTGGATAGTCTAATATAGTATTCTCATTTAATCCACCAGGAATCCTTCAGCTCACTGTCCAAACCCCAAGCAGTGAGTTCGTATTTTGTACCCAGTCTAGCACTGGAGGGTAAGGAAAACACAGATAAAGAAAAGAGGGTGAGTGGGGGCAGATAAATATTTTTAAAATTCTGTTAGGGTCCCTAAACATTTATTGATCATCTTGCTGTATGTATCAATTAGCTATTAACACAATAATTCTGTGTTAAAGTTCAGGGACTTAAAATAATAAGCATTCATTTAACCCTCAAGATTATGGGATTGGAGGCTTCCCTGGTGGCGCAGTGGTTAAGAATCCACCTGCCAATGCAGGGGACACAGGTTCTAGCCCTCGTCTGGGAAGATCCCACATGTGGCAGAGAAACTAAGCCCATGCGCCACAGCTACTGAGCCTGCACTCTAGAGCCCGCGAGCCACAACTACTGAAGCCTGAGTGCCTAGAACCCGTGCTCTGCAACAAGAGAAGCCACCCCATGAGAAGCCCGCGCACCGCAACGGAGAGTAGCCCCTGCTCGCAGCAACTAGAGAAAAGCCTGCGCGCAGCAACAAAGACCCAACGCAGCCAAAAATAAAAATAAATAAATTAAAAAAAAAAAAAAAGATTATGGGGTTGGTGACTTTGTTACCGAATTCAGATCTCGGATACAAGAGACAAGCGCTGGTAGAGACAGAAAAATTCCTTTTATCAGAAAGCTGGTTATTTGGGGGAAAGGCAGACTTGTGTCCCAAAACCGTCTCTGAATGTTCTGCGTGGCCCTGAAAGTTTTTAAAGGGAAAAAGGGGAAGTAATCTCAGTTAATCATTGAAGTAGGGGGTCAGAGTCATTGCCATCCCCCACTGTGCACAGGCCTGTGGGCCCCTGTGATCTTTTTTTAGATGCTTATCTTGTTCACACAGTTTGTTTATGAGATTACTGAAGGGGAAAGCTAGGGAAGAGATCTGGTCATCTGTTCATTACTTATTCTTCATTTCTATTTCTTTGATCTAAGGAAAGAACCAACAGGTTAGGCAAAGTGTTTTGTGATCAAAAGATTTGAAAGGTTTGGGCCAGAGGTTAGTTAAAATATAGCTTTGCTAAAGTGACAAGACGAAAGGGACCTCCTGCAGAGAGTTCTTTCCTGAAAAAAGCTGCTTACAACTTCGGGTGGCAGGTTGTCCTGGTCTCACCTAAGACCTCTCAATGGCATTTGAGGACTGAGTATCTATGGAGGGTAACTTCAGTGAGAAGTCCCAATTAGCTCTGAGTATTTGAACATGATCAACTGAGGAGGTAGGTGTTAGTAGTTAGAAAATTTGGGGTCAGAAAACTTGGGGTGTGAGGTGCACAGGTTAGGAAATTCATTTTGGATAATCCTGATCTTGCTTTTATTTGCCTAAAATCAGAAATCGTTAAAAATGCAGAATTTGGTCATGCCGATACCCCAAGCTAATGTTAAAATATTTTTTTTCATGTGCAACAGCAAATTTCAAGGGTCTACTTAAAAGTGAGGGATCAACTAGTATTTGCTTCACCCTAATTGCTTGGCATTCCTTTTTTAAAATGTCAGTAGGTTTTTCTATGTTTTTCTTTATTTGTCATCTTTGATATCATCAGTTGGTGAGAACATCCAAGGATCATAATATTTTGAACCTGAGAGGGACCCTGAAACCACTGAGTCTAACTGTCATTGATATAGCAAGGAAATGAAGCTCCTGTAGATTTCTACCAAGTTGTGCAACAAATTAGTTTGAAGCACAAGGGTAGAACCCTGGACCCTTGCTTCCCATTCTAGTGGTTTCCTCAGTGGTTTGGTTTTGTTGTTGGCATGTTCTCTGGCTTTGCAGGGAAAACAATGGAGAATTTGACTGAAGTTGAAAATTAGCAGTGGTGGCATTTGCATATCCTTGTGTTTATAAGTCATTCTCAGCTATATTAACTTGTGATTGAAATGAGTAGCTGAGATAATCTGATAATATGGTTAAGTATTACTTCTAGTTTTTCAGTGTCCTCCTCTATTAAAAAGGAACTATAGGCTTCCCTGGTGGCTCAGTGGTTGAGAGTCCACCTGCCGATGCAGGGGACGCGAGTTCGTGCCCCGGTCCGGGAAGATCCCACATGCCGCAGAGCAGCTGGGCCCGTGAGCCATGGCCGCTGAGCTTGCGCGTCCAGAGCCTGTGCTCCGCAATGGGAGAGGCCACAACAGTGAGAGGCCCGCGTACCGCAAAAAAAAAAAAGAAAAAGAAAAAAAGGAATTATAATGTTTTTCCTCAAGGAATTGTTGAAATTACAAAGAAATTATAAAGAAATTAGTACATTTACATCACTTACGTTTGTATCTGACACATATTATTTGCTATTATTATTGTTATTATTTGTTGTTGTTTGTTTCTAATTCACAGACATCATGGACTAAGGGGGAAAAATTCTACTGTCCAATTTCATTGTAGGAGGGGGAGGAGGAGAAGATGCAGAAAATTCACCTCTTAGACTGCTCCATGTATGAGCTAGTAATCTCAGCCTCTGACCTCGTGCTTACCAAAAAAGGGGGGCCATATCATTTTGTCTTATTTTCTCATTTAATTTTGGTCAACAACTGGAAATTGAAATCTTGAAAGGAGGTCATTTTTTTCAACCACTGCTCTCTGTGTCATTCTAGGCTTTCATTGCTTTGGGATGCTACATTTAAAGGGTAACTTATCTGACACCTTTAACTGAACTTTTTGAGGAAATAGAACTTCTCAAGGAGGAAGAATTTGCAAACAAAATGACACTTTATAAATGTCTCTGAAATAACCATCACAGTGAGCTTTCAGTGAAACAAAATATGAATTACCTAAGTTTAACATCTGAAACCCTGTGGTTTGTTTTATATAAGGGAAACCACTTCTAATTTTTCCACTGTGTTAAAATAAACAAGCAACAGAGGGAACCTGAGAAATGAAGTTTCTAAAAGCAGACCAACCCAAGAAGGACTTTTTCATTCAGAAGTGTTGCAACCCTTTTCCTTCCCACACTGCCGTTCCCTTTCCTTTCCTGCTGCCACTTATCCACATCCTTTAAAGGAATAGCAGAAATGTCCAGGGCTGGTCTTTGTTGAGTTGGCCTGAAAATGATGGTGATAGAGGGGGAGCTGAGAAAATGCACGTAGCAGTGCTTTAACTTTTTGGAATCACAGACCTAGCTGACACTGGAGATCAAAGTCAATGACTTTGCCTAAAAGAAATGCACAGATGCAGACATACACAATATCTCCTGTGCAGTTTCAGGAAGTGGTGAACTCCCTCAAGCCCATTTCAGGACAGAAAAGATGCACCTGCGTCCTGAGAGCTGACAGTATTCCTGGCCTTACTCCTTGCCAAGCTCTCTTTTGAGAGCTAAGGGAGAAGAAAGAATTTAAATGTAATGCTTGGGGGTGGATCCAGTCCAGAGCTTGCTAAGAGGTGGCTCTGTGTACTGTTTTTTGGAAGAAGGAAGGGACTTGCCTCTTAGTGACACTGTCTCCTCCTCACGGTGCCACTTGGATGCACTTAGCTGTAACAAAACAGAAACCACATGTATTTTGTAAGCAGTCAAGTTAGATGTTTCTTTGTGAGCTAACCCACTCAGGTCTTCAAAAAGATCTCTCTCCTTATAGAACATCCTTGCTGCGTGAAGATACCACATTCAAGTGCAGATTTTAAGAGTTTCTGGGGGAGGATTCCTTTGAGGAAAAATTAAACTAAAAAAAGTAAAAGAAAAAAATGAAAAAGTGCAGGGGAAACAAGAATGAGGTGGGAAATGTTTGCTGGATTATGTGGTTCAGTTTGACTTTTCTCCCTACACTTTGTACAGAAATCTGCCTATAGGTGAAAAGGACTTTAGGGTTTCCTGAAGTTTGTTGGCAATCTCCTCTTGCTTCCCTTTCATCGTCTTTATTAAAACCAGCCAATCACATGTCTTCTATGTGTATGAGTACAAGTGGGTGAACTGTGGGAGATGCAGGGTCCACACAAGTTGCTGCCCCTCTAGAAGTGACATTCTTGTAACCTAGTTTGGTTCCAAAGGTCATAGGCAGATGAGGAAATTATCACTGCATATGGGTGAGCTCTGTTTGACCACCAATGCTTAATAACTTTGTTACCTTGGATAAATTACTTAACCTCATAAAACCTTAGCATCCTTTTTTTTAGGAGTAAGACATTTGTGAGCTAGTTTGTGGGTGGAAGACATTGTCCCTCTCAAATTACATTCAGTAGGCAAATTAAATCTTATTTTGTTTAAGATCATCCCTGTGACTAGTGTAATCACATAGTTGCCAGAATACCTGGGTTATTTGGGATTAGATGGGATAGTAATATTTATAGCTAACTAGTTTACAGTTAGGTTGTGTTTCATATATTATCTCACTTATTCTTCACAATTTCCTGTGAAGTAGATACTATTATTTTCGACTCTTTTATAAGTGAGAAAGATGTGCAGAGATATTAGAAAACTTGCCCAAGATTATCCAGACAGTAGGCAGCAGAGCTGGGGGATTGAAACCCACGTGGTATGGTTCCAGAAGCCATGCTCTTAGCTATGATCCTTTCCAGCCTTCTGAGCTAGTCTATTCACACTGAAAGGAAAACATTATTTGTGGTAGACTCTGACACTTATTTAAGGTGTTTTTTCTTTCCTGTTTCAGGTATCTGACAGCAAGCCGCAATAGAAATTTCTTGCTTACCATGAGGCCATTCTTAAAAAGGGCCATTTTGGTCATAAGTTATGTAAGTACATATATGCTTTTGAAATATCTGATAAGAAATATTTCACTTTAACTTGACTCAGAGACATGATCCAGATTGTTTGAGTCAGCAGTAGTGTCTAACAATATGATCTTAAGATCAAAGAATTTACACGCTATAAATGTGACAAAGCCTTGGAATGTATGTATGGAAGCATTCTAGGGATATGTGAACTCAATGACACCAGCAGTATTAACTATGATATTTTTTGTGCCGTTTTCAAGGTGCTGATGCTGTGTTGTCTTTGCAACACAAACCTGGCTGTGTCGGTTATCTAGTGCTGCACTTATATAAAAAGCATTCATGAAGTAAGCCAGTGATATTCATGGGAAAAAGTCCAGGCTTAACTACCTCCCAAAATTAATCTTTACCTTTTATTGAAGCAAAGATTTCCCTCTGACTTTATCAGAAACAACATAACTGGTCCTATTGAAATGAGAATGACATCTAGAAGGTCTGTGTGGGTGGATTCTTCTATAAACAGAACTTATTGCCACAGAAGTGTCTCTGGCCTCTGGTTTTCTTATGCACCTTTGCAACAGCATAGCACCATTCAGTGATAAAATTCCACTGAGTAGACACAAAAGAGGTTTCTTGGGGTTGTTGAAATAACTCTTGCATGAGTGGTCTGCTCCAGAGCATTTGAGAGTTGGAGCATTTCCAAATGTATTTATTCAGGACACAGAAGTATCATCTATCATAGTTTAAGTTAACTTTCGTGGGGCTCTGTGAGAGGGATGGTTAATAACCTGGGCATTGGAGACCAATGACATGAGTCCAACTCCTGGATCTTGCAATTTACTAGCTGTGGGATTCTGGGCAAATTGGGAGACCTCAGGTAGATGGAAAGCCTTTCCTGGATAACAATGGATAACAGCTAACACGTGCTTGAAACTGATGACTTATTAAGATTTGCTTGCCTTTCCATCATCACCTTCATTGTTTACTCTTCCCTCTACCCAATTACTTTCCTACTCATCTTCGATGTTAGGATTTTACAGAAATGCTCACTAGGAAAAGTGTTTGTAGATCAAAATATTTGTAAAGCATCAGAAAGTATCCTCCAGAAAGGTGGGGCTTACTCCCGACAATCAATGATTTTCTTACCTAATCTTCTTTTCTCTGAAGGTGATTGTTGTTCTGTACTTCCGTCTGTGGATAATGGGAGGATCTATGCCCCTCTTTTCAGAGCAGGATAATCCAGCTTCATTTTCACCTTACATTCTTACAAGGTCAGTAAAAATACATTTTTTTAACTTTACTTGGTATTTATCAGGTTGTTTTAAATAATCTTAAGCGATATGTTGTCTTTGCATTTTAAGGAAAGAAAGGTTGTCTTCTATTCAGGGCGTGTGGAGAGAAGAAACTACTGTTTAGATGTTTGGAATTCTTTTCAACAAATGGTGCTGTTTTGTCAATATTATTGGTATTGTTCTCATATTGCTATATATTTGTTTACTCAACAAGCATTTTGTTGAGCACTTATCAATAATAAATATCTATTGAGGGACTTCCCTGGTGGCACAGTGGTTAAGAATCTGCCTGCCAATGCAAGGAACACGAGTTTGAGCCCTGATCCGGGAAGATCCCTCATGCCGCAGAGAAACTAAGCCCGTGCACCACAACTACTGAGGCTGCACTCTAGAGCCCGCGAACCACAACTACTGAGCCCTCGTGCCACAACTGCTGAAGCCCGCGTGCCTAGAGCCCGTGCTCTGCACCAAGAAGCCCACGCACTGTAACGAAGAGTATCCCCTGCTCGCTGCAACTAGAGAAAGGCCATGCGCAGCAACGAAGACCCAATGCAGCCAAAAAAAAAAAAAAGCTTTTGAGTGGCTCATATGGCAAATGTTACAGGACAATGCACTGAGAGGTGTGTACAGGTTGACTGGACATTATAACTACTTGTAAGGTTAAAATCAGCAGGGAAGTTGAAAGTGGCGAACAGAAATGAACAACAATTTTTTCTAAGGTACAGTCAGTTATATCTTACCATTTGTCCTTAAGAGATTTAGGATAGTGGATCAAGAAGTGATGTTGACCAATGGATCTTGTTCATTGAGAGGGTTTTAATTCCTTACCCAATCTGCTGTGATGTACTTCTGACACGTTCAGATATAATTATATTTGACAGTTTTCATAATGTTTCTTCAGGATATATTATTCTATAATGTTTATACATTAAGGTATACTGTTCTTAAATTTTCATAGTTTTATGTTCTTTTTAATGTCTAATATCATTTTTGTAATAGTGACCTTCCCTCTTCTGTGTTTGCAAAGACATAATAAATCTGAAACCTTGACCAACAGCACATTTATATTTCAGCTTACTTGTATCTCTTAGGGATGGGAGATTGTTGGATTTTGTTTTTATAAAGCCAGGCTTGCTTTATTTCACTCATTTACTTTATATGTTTTAATTGATAAATTTCTACTCTTTTTTCATTGTATGTTCTTTTTTGTTCTCAGTGTTTTCTGCCTTTCTAAAGACTATTTTCCATTCAAAAAGGATACTTCCAATTTGTTTGACCCATTTTTCTAATAAATGTTATGTCACAGTTGTTTGCATTACTTGCAACATCTATTTGTGTTAAAAAATCTTGAATATGCTTCAGAAACCATATGGTATACAGCCTCCAGTGTTGGCTTATCCCTTTGTGATAGTCTAGAGACTTATAAATTGTTGTTTATGTCTTATATTTTTCAAAATATTGTTTAATTAGTCCATTCATTAAGTTTGACATCTGTAGCCAGCTTTTTGTTAATATTGCAACCTACTTGTCCTTTTAGGTTTCTCTCACTGGCTTTCAACATCTCCAGGGCTCCTTGTCTGGATATTTTTAGCTCATTGAGAAATTGTTTCAGGTTCTGCAGCTCCTTCAATAGCTATTTTCTGCCTTTAAGCGAAAAAAACAGCTTTGCCAGATCCTGGTCTTGCTTTTGGCTCCATTTCCCTTGGCCCTCGGTTGGTCTCCCTCCAAGCTTTCTTGTCTGCTGAATTTGAGCATTCATTCTTGTCTTTATAGTTAGATGCAGCCCATTCCCCGAGCGTACCAGTCTCCAAACGCCAAGCTGCGCAAAGCAACAGATGGATGAGAACAAGAACGTATTGCTCTCAACTCACCAACCAGTCATTTCATTCTTATCTCTGTCATCAGCAAACACGTGCCTACCCCACTGTCCTTGGTGTCAGGACAAGGTGCCTTTGGTCTCTGGCTCACTGCCTTTCTGTCTATACCATCTTAGCTGCCGGGGGGTCAGATTGCATTTTTATTCCTGCCGGTGGTCAAAAAAAATTCTTTGGTGGAACCTCTGGCAGAATTAGGATCTTGGGCAGGTCATTCACCATGTTCTACCTTTCACTTCCAAGGTTTTTACGTATTTTTTCTGAGGGGTCTGATACACATTTCATCCAGGACTTTCTGTCTGTGAATCCATCTGAATGACTATTCTCAGGCAATTCAATCAATATAAAGTGATAGAACAGAATATCCTAACATCTTTATATTCTCCCACTTGTAAAAAAAAAAAAAACACGTATCTTTCTGTTTTTGTGTTTCATCCTTAAAATACATAGATACCCTGGGACATTTCAGTGACAGTTGCTGTAAATGGCCTTTCACATTCCTCTAAGATAGCTGCATTATAATTGACTCTTTTAAGCATCCAGAACATTGTCGTTAATTCCTTTCCTGAGTAAAGTTTCTAGTCTTCTTGCATAATTGTTTGACCTCTGGTATAATGATGATTCTTAAACTGGATTACCTTAGTTTGTTTCCAATTCTGTTGGCTTTTTTTTTTTCTTCTCATCAGCTGTACCGTTTAGCTATGATTTGGCTGGCTCTGTGAATCTGTCTTTACCAGTCAAAGGTTTGTCAGTCAGCTATGTCAATTGATCTCGTTATTGCTTCACTTCTTTTACTGGATTTGTAAACTGAACAACTTTTATAGCATCTTTGCTTCTATCTTGCAAGGATATCTTCTTTTAAAGTAGGTATAATAACTTTATTATCAGGTGAGAGTTTTCCAACTAGCTTTCTCTTCTCTTAATAATTGTTATAGTTATTAATTACATGTAGTTTTACAAAATATCCTACTAGCTTTTAAAAGTTGCTCGGTCAACGCTTTGGTTTTTGGTTTGTTTCACATGACTTCTTGTGATTTTAGTTCTGAGATTCCTTCTCTTTTAGGTGATCCATTCCCATGTGTTTAGCTAAGAGGAAATACCCCGCCATTTTCTGCCTAACAAAACAGATGCAAAATTGTTGTGGTATGCTCATGAGAAACCTTTCTTAAGAAAAATTATCTCAGACATGAGAATATGAAAAAACATGACCGTGGCATTCACTGTAATGTAGAACATTGTCTAACAAACCTAGAGGAATACAACTTTGGTTGACTTATTATTCACACTTACTGTATTTTACAACTCTGTCAACTTAGAATTTTATGTGTAGAAATCTGACAGGTGTGATTATTTCTTCTCTCTCAAGTAGAAAATAAAATTTCAAATGTTAGTTTTATTGCCTTGCAAGACATTGGGCAAGTTTGTATCTAATTCACCAGCTCATTCCTTTTTATTTTTTCATGAACCATGAAAACTTGTTTTTCAAATTTAGTTTGTATATATCGAAACATATATACTTATATGTTTCTTATATATATTCAATTTATATTTAATAACAGCTTGAGATATAATTTAAATGCATACAATTCATCTAACGTGTACAATTCAATGGTTTTTAGTATATTCACAGAGCCATGCAGCTATCATCACAATCAAATTTAGAACACCTCCCCAAAAAGAAACCTCATATCCATTAGCAGCTGTTCCCTATTTCACCCCAGTCCCCCAGCCTTAGACAACCATTGACCTACTTTTTATCTCTATAGAATTACTTATTTTGGATATATCATATCAATGGAATCATATGATGTGTGATCTTTAGTGACTGGCTTCTTTTACTTAGTAAACTGTGTTCAAGATTCATCGTGTCATAGCATACATATATTAATATTTATTTCTTTTTTATTCTGCAGTAGTATGCCATTTTATAGATACATCACTTTTTATTTTACCCTTTATCTGTTGATGGACGTTTGGGTTGTTTCCATGTAATGGAATGTTTTGGCTATTACGTATAATGCTGCTATGAACATTCATGTACAAGTTTTTGTTTGAATGTATGTTTTGATTTCTCTTGCATATGTACCAAGGAGTGGAATTGCCAGATCATATATGTTAACTCTATATTTGACTTTTTTTTTTTAGCACAAGAATGTTTATTTAGTTTTACTTTTTTGGCTGCATTGGGTCTTCATTGCTGCGCGCGGGCTTTCTCCAGTTGCAGCGAGCAGGGGCTTCTCTTGTTGCAGAGCATGGGCTCTAGGTATGTGTGCTTCAGTAGCTGTGGCGCGCAGACTCAGTAGTTGTGGCGCATGGGTTTAGTTGTTCCAAAGCATGTGGGATCTTCCTGGACCAGGAATCGAACCCTTGTCCCCTGCATTGGCAGGCGGATTCCCAACCACTGTGCCACCAGGGAAGTCCCCTATATTTAACTTTTTGAGGAACTGCCAGACTGTTTACCAAAGTGGTTTTACCATTTTACATTTCTACCAGCAGTCTATGAGGGCTCCAATTTCTCCACATCCTCTTCAACACTTGTCTTTTTGACAGTCTTTTTGTTGTTGTTTTAATTATAGCCATACAAGTGGGTGTGAAATGGCATCTTATTGTGGTTTTGATTTGCATTTCCCTGATGACTAATGGTGTTGAGCATCTTTATATATATATATATTAGCCATTTCTATATCTTCTTTGGAGAACTGTCTGTTCAGATCCTTTGTCCAGTTTTTAATTGGGTTATTTGTCTTTTTATTATTGAGTTATAATAGTTCTTTATATATTCTACATATGATATTTATATATTCTAGATATATGATTTATGAACATTTTTTACCTTTCTGTGGGTTGTTGTTTCACTTTCTTTTTTTTTTCTTTTTTTTTTTTTTTTGGGGTACACGGACCTCTCACTGTTGTGGCCTCTCCCATTGCGGAGCACAGGCTCCAGACGCGCAGGCTCAGCAGCCATGGCTCACGGGCCCAGCCGTTCCGCGGCATGTGGGATCTTCCCGCACCGGGGCACGAACCCGTGTCCCCTGCATCGGCAGGCGGACTCTTAACCACTGTGCTACCACGGAAGCCCTGTTTCACTTTCTTGATGGTGATCTTTGAGGCACAAAAGTTTTTAATTTTGATGAAATCCAATTTATCTGTTTTTTGGTTGTTGTTACTTATGCTTTTGCTGTTATATCTAAGAGCGTTTTGCCTAACTCAATTTCTCTTCTAAATTGGCTTTGTCAAATGTCTGATTCCCTTATTAATAAGTTATGTAAACTTTTAGTCTTCACTGTGTATTTGTACAGGGTTATGTTTTTAATATTTTTTAAATTGTACTTTGATACAGTTTATGTTAACAGCATTTTGGAGGCCGTTTATAATTTGGCTTTTAATTTTTGTCCATTGGGCATGTCCAATCAACAAGATAGATCCATACAGAATTGGGGGAGGGGGTCATCATTATTCAGGATACTCTGGCAACAAGCTCTTAATATTCTACCTTTCCATTTTATTCCAAACATTCAGATTGTATTAACTGTCAGTAATTCTATGTGACTGATCAATAACTTTTTTTTTTTTTTTTTTGAGGTACGCGGGCCTCTCACTGTTGTGGCCTCTCCCGTTGCGGAGCACAGGCTCTGGACGCACAGGCTCAGCGGCCATGGCTCACGGGCCCAGCTGCTCTGCGGCATGTGGGATCTTCCCAGACCGGGGCACGAACCCGTGTTCCCTGCATTGGCAGGCGGACTCTCAACCACTGTGCCACCAGGGAAGCCCAGATCAATAACTTTTTAAATCTGTAATTGAGATTTGTGTGGATCAACTGAATGACATGACATTGAATGATACATGTTTCTGCTTTTGACTTGAGAAGAAAAATGTCATTAGAAGTTGAAGAACAGGGCTTCCCTGGTAGTACAGTGGTTAAGAATCTGCCTGCCAATGCAGGGGACATGGGTTTGAACCCTGGGACACGGGTTTGGGTCCAGGAAAATCCCACACGCCACAAAGCAACTAAGCCCATGAGCCACAACTACTCAGCCTGCGCTCTAGAGCCCATGGGCCACAACTACTGAAGCCTGTGCGCCTAGAGCCCATGCTCTGCAACAAGAGAAGCCACCACAATGAGGAGACTGGGCACCGCAACAAAGAGTAGCCCCTGCTCGCCACAACTAGAGAAAGCCTGTGCACAACAACGAAGACCTAACGCAGCTGAAAATAAAATAAAATAAATTAATTAAAACCCAAAAAAGAAGTTGAAGAACAGAAAAAGTGTTGTATTTCGATTGTACAACTTTTTCTCGACAAGCAAGTTGGAAAATTTTGCCCTCATATGTCCAAATCCCTCCCATCCCTTGTGGAATTTCTGTAGAAACAAGAGCTAGAAGTTTTCACCAGAGGTAGAGAAGGGAGTGAATGGAGACAAAAACCATGTACTAAAACAGACAAAAACCAAAACAAAACAGGTTAGCGATTTCGGAAATTTGAGATTAGAAAATTTTGAAATTGGATTTAAATGTAGAAAGGGGGTAGAGCCAAGTGTTGTGGGTGGGTTTTGAGTAGGAATCCCAAATTAAAGATTAAACCAAGAACAGGTGCATGTTGGGGGAGGTGGAGGGTGGGGCTGAGGGCCAGAGTGATTGTCTAGATCTGTGGTGTCCACTACAAGAGCCATGAACCACATGAGGCTACCGGCTAGTCTGAACTGAGATGTGCTGTAAGTATAAATAAAGTACACACAGGATTTTTTTTTTTTTTTTTTGATTTTTGGCTGCGTTGGGTTTTCATTGTTGCACGCGGGCTTTCTCTAGTTGCGGTGAGTGGGGGCTACTCTTCATTGTGGTGTGAGAGCTTCTCATTGCTGTGGCTTCTCTTTGTTGCGGAGCACGGGCTCTGGGTGCGTGGGCTTCAGTAGTTGCGGCACGCAGGCTCAGTAGTTGTGGCTCACAGGCTCTAGAGCGCAGGCTCAGTAGCTGTGGCTCACGGGCTTAGTTGCTCCATGGCATGTGGGATCTTACCAGACCAGGGCTCGAACCTGTGTCCCCTACGTTGGCAGGCGGATTCTTAACCACTGTGCCACCAGGGAAGTGCCTACACAGGATTTTGAAGACAAAATTCTGTAAGAATAAAAGAATGCAAAATACCTCATTAATACATTTATATTGATTATACCCCATAAATTATATATATGTTGAAATGATATTTTGAGTATATTCTTGAAACAAAATATATTATTAAATTAATTTACCATGTTTCATTTTCCTCTCTTTAACATAGCTAATAAAACCTTGAAATTATGCATGCTTTTACTATATTTCTTTTGGATAGCACTGGCCTAGAACAAGTGCTGGGGTTCTTGGCTTAACTCTGGGAGAAGGACAGGGAGGTTGGAGGACTGGCTGGTGGAGCACACCCAGTGCCCTCTGCAGCCTTCCTCTGCCTCTGTTTTGGGTGGTTTCTTCTAGTCTGCCAACGTGTGTTTCACTCAGCTGATTCTGAGTGGTGGAGGGATTTTATTGCACTCCATCTTTTGGTGTGACGACTAACTTAGTCCCATCTGAAAAAAATGTCCTTTAGGGACCAAGACCACAGGTGCTCGTGACACATCTTATAAATTACCACCCAAAATTATGCCCTGACTGCAGCTGTCCCGGGCTTTATGATTTTACTCCAGCCAGATTGCCAAACCTGCATGTGTCTTGAAAGTACTTGTGAATCATGCTGAAACATCAGTGCTGGGGTCCAGTGCCCGAAGATTCTGCTTTGGTGGTTATGGTGGACTTGCATTTGAGGAGTCATGGAATAGGTCTGTGTGCAGCTTGTTCTGTCAGAGAATTGTCATTTAGCCCAGAATTTACTTCTCTCTATGTGTCTCTTTAGAAATGTGGTACTTTGACATTCAATTTTGGAAATCTTGGATAAAAAATAAAAACAAAAGCGGAGGCTAAGTATGGCTTCTGCATAGGGCTGGACCCTGCAGAAGGGATAACATTGTTTCCGCTATTAAGGTGCCTGCCTGCTGTCTAGTAACTGGTTTTCTGTCTTAACCAGATTCGAAGAGGACGGAACATAAAGCAGTATATGCTTGACCAAAGAAGTATTGCCTTTCTAATATTAAAAATGGTTGTCTTTCAAATCCAGGATATAGATAAAATAGGATTTTTCAGTGAATGTGAGGCCTCCCATCAGCGTCATGTTTTTTCATGAGATGTCCTGGATAAGCAGGTGGAATATATCTTCTTAAGTGGATAGATGTGTTTCTGCTGTTCAGCTATCCAGACAAAGTCTTGTATTACTTGTTGGAAGACATCAAGGTATGAAATAATGAGATTAAGATAGAACTCAACATTCTCCTTCTAGAGAAGCTTCTTTTTCTGTCTCCATTTTCAGCTGATAATTTCAAACAGGCACAAAACCTTAGGTTTTGATTGTTACGGCCTTAGGGCACTATGTCTTAGTAATGTTTATAGCCCTTAAAGCCCCTAACATGGGGGCTATCTCATAACACAATGTATCACTGAACAAACTGAATGAAAATTTAAATTATTTTTTAAAACAAACAAAACCACCCTGTGCTTAAAGAGAGTCGAGCAAACGTCGCTGCTTTGTTTTTGCTTCAGCAACTAGCAGGGCCTTCACACATGAAATGAAACTGAAGTTATTCTGATTTTTAAAGCAGTGGCCACCAAACTAGAGTGAATATCAGAGTCACCCTGGGAAGTATGCTAAAAATAAGACTTTCTGATGCAGGTTGGAGAAATTCTGATTGAATGGATCACAAGGTTGGGTGAGAGATTCTGTATCTGATTAGCAGCCTAATTGTTTTTGGGGGGAGGAGGAGGTGTTACCCTTTCTGAAATCCTCAGGTATGAACTGTGTCCTCTGTAGCTGAAGAGTGCTCTACAAGGTGTGTGTTGTCCCCATTGTGTATTTTGTGTCATGTTCTTAGAAACATAGCTTGGGGATGAAAGAGATGGTCAAGGTCACTGAGTGTAGTTTCCCAAACTGAAAGGACACTATGTAATAGTAATTCCTCTAATTGTCTTAGACCCCTGGAATGAAGGGGTAAAAAAACGAAGAAGAAAGAGGAAGGAGTCAGAAGAGGGAGACTGTGGTGGTAGCAAATTCTACCTGTGGACTAGGGAGCAGGGCTGGGAAAGGCTGGTCTGGATCACTTTACTGCTTGAAGAAAATATAGAATGCTTTAAATCTACTTACTGTGTTTCCATTAGAATATTAAATCCATGAGAAGCTGATAAAAATTAGAGACGATTATTTTATTTTTGCTAACAATGGAACATAAAGGCAAAACTTGCTTTTCATAATGAATAAAATGCCAAACCCAAGCTTTTAATTTGATTCTACTTCTTGCCATATGATGCTCTAACAAATATTTCCATCAGTGCAGTCATCTGTTTACTGTGCTGGAGAGGTGACTACACGCTGGTTTTAAGTTTGTCGGCCCTGCTTCGACTAAAATTTAAAGGTTTGTTGTGGTTTTTTTTTTTTTTTGGTATAAAAGGTCAAGTTCATCCAGGTTGCACTGTTCAAGGAATAAGTCAGAATCTCAGGCAGGTGTTTCTCCATGAAATACCAGTATTTGACCCATCGTATTTCCTCTCTACATTGTATGAGGAGCCAGAAAACCCTGTCTTGTATGCAGGGTCTCCTATGGGTCTCTTGCAGGGCATTGAACAAGTCTGCCTCTCTAAGACTGTTTCCCTTGCTGCAAGAAGGGTAGAGACTGAGTTGGGATCAGGTAATCCCTATATGAAGATACTTTGTAAGCTAGAAAATGCTGTACATGCCTAAGGGATGTTCAGTGTTGTTGGATGTAGTTCATTAATAGACCACTGGGATTCTGTGTGGAATCTGGAAACTGCACCTGATGTATATATGGTCAGCAGTTGGTATGTTTGCTCAGTGGAAGTTACACCTGAACGTTGGTTTGAAATAAAGATGCTAAATGCTTTATAGAGAGAAACAGACTCTAGGTAAGAAATGAACCTAGTATTTATTTTGCAGAAAGAATTATTTACCTTTCTAGAGATAAATGGGTAAGAAGTTGTTGCTGGAAGTCTTAGATGTTGAAATTCATATTTTCTGCTCTGAGGAGACTGTCTCTGTTAATAAGATAACTGTATTAATGGTGCATTAAAAAGGTCAAAGAGACTTAATGGCATTTCAGATTCACTTTATAGTTTATCCATGGTAACAGGAATTCTCATTTGAACTATTATTCATTGCAGTTTAATGCAAAATAAGAAAAAGTAAGCTTGGCATAGCTTTATAAGGATGCTCTGTGACATGTGAGGGGAGTGAGTGCCTTTACTCAGACACTCCTCATTACTAGATGGTGTCCCAGGAGCCAGCATTACACAAGGTGCTGAGGGGCCTACACAAGGGCAGCATCTTCAGTCTGTGCCCTTTAGCTACAAGTGTGGACAACTGGAAATCTAGCAGGTATCTTTTATGAGACTAGAAAAATATATGGTTGCCTCAAGCCAAAATAAAAGTATCTAATTTGAATATTTTTAGATTTTTAGGCATTATTTTACTATCAGGTTAATTTCTGGAAACCTATCTACTTAAAGAGCTGGGTGCTGGGGAAATAACTATAAATAAGACTCAACCCTGTCCCCGAGGAGCTTCTGTTTTAGTGGGAAGACAGGCACATCACCAACGGGAAGTTACAGGGCAGTGTGTAAGCCCCGAGGCTGTGGGAGCTCATATACGGGACTCCAGCCTGGCCTGGGGGTTGGGGGGAGTGGTAACAGGGAAGGCCTGTCAGAAGAAGTGACACCTTTGCTGGGACCTGAAGGATCAGGAATTGGAGTTTGGCCAACCTGTGAGAGTTGATTCCGAAAGATGAGGTGAGCCAGTCAGGTGCTACTCTCAGGAGTTTGAAACCTAAGAGTGAGGCTGTGAAGACTGAAGTGACAGGTGTGTGAAGGCAGGAGGAAAGGAAAGCCGGGCAGCCCTGACGACCACGCTGCAGCCTCAGTCACGAGAAGCATGACTAAGGAGCCCCGGAGCAGAGGGAGGAGATGAAGCAAAGGCTAAGAGACGCAGGGCAACCGTGAAGAAGGCCTGTGGCCTAGAGGGAAGCCTACCTTTCTTGTAGCTGCTTGATTCTGGTTCCTAAGAAGTCTGGTTTTGCTCTTAATTTCCTGTCTTCTTATTCTTACGGGAATTTTAAAAAGAACTCTCCCTTTAACTGGTTTGATTAGACCGTTGGTCCTCATAATCTGGAAGGACTTTAAAAACAAAACACAATGAGAAACTGGCTGGAGAGCCCCTTGGATCTCTTTTCCTATTTCATGAGTAGTTGGAAATGGTCTTGCCATCTCTGTTCCCAGGTGCTAAAGCATCAAGTATCAGTATTCAGTGCTACTTACGGGCCTTTGCCCATGGATGGAATGCCCCAAGGGCAGGCCTCAGCACTTGTCTGGCACCTTCTACTCTGTTGCCACCTAGGAGCTAAGGGATGAGGGCCGTAGACAAGCTTCTACATCAGCCATTCAGCTGGGCTCGCCTTGTGGCTTTCTACCCCAGCCCTGTGTGCCGGGGATCAGGGCCTGCTTCCAGTCATCCCATCCTTGTCTGTAAATGGTTTTCCCTGATTTTCTTTTCTTTTGTGTCACCTGCTTTTGTTCCACATTACCCATTGTGGCATTCATCCATGTTGTTGTATTCATTCTCATTGCTGAATGGATTTCCATTCAATGAATATACAATGTAGGTATCGATTTCTATCGTAGATGGACATCTGGGTTGTTTCCAGTTTGGGGTGTTAATAGTAGTGCTGCCCATGACATAGAAACAACCTAAATGTGCACCGACAGAGGAATACATAAAGAAGATGTGGGGTGTGTGTGTGTGTGTGTAAATAAACACAATGGAATACTACTCAGCCATAAAAAGAATGAAATAATGCCGTTTGCAGCAACATGGATGGACCTAGAGAGTATTGTACTAAGTGAAGTAAGTCAAAGAGAGAAAGACAAATATCATATGATATCACTTACATGTGGAATCTAAAAATATGGTACAAATGAACTTATTTATGAAACAGAAATAGACTCACAGACATAGTGAACAAACTTATGGTTACCAAAGGGGAAAGCGGGGGAGGGATAAATTGGGAATTTGGGATTAACAGATACACACTACTATGTATAAAATAGATAAAAAACAAAGACCCCCTGTATAGCACAGGGAACTATTTTCAATACCTGTACTAAACCATATTGGAAAAGAATCTGAAAAAGAATATAAATGTATATATATATATATATATATATATATATACACACACATACATACACACATATATAACTAAATCAGTTTGATGTACACCTGAACCATTGTGAATCAACTTACTTCAATAAACATTTAAAAAAGTAATAGTGCTGCTATGAACAATCCTGTAAATGTCTTTTGGTTATCATATGTGTGCAGCACTGTTGGGTAGGAACTTAGGCGTAGAATTGCTACATCATGAAGTATGCATTTATTCTACTTTCATGAAACTGCCTGAACTTCTCCAACATGGTTTAATCGGTTCACAAGAATGTTTCAAAGTTCCGGTTTCTCCACATCCTCACCAACATTTGACATAATATTTTTCATTTTAGACATTTTAGCAGAAGTCATCGTATCACTTGTATATTATACATTTTTAATCCTGTACTCTAATTTACCCATATTTTTAACTGTCCTCAGAAAGTGTTATGTTTGTTTACAATTTGAAGCCATTTTTGTTTGGGGGTCCTGCCTGGATTCTCAATCTGCCATCTTTCCACCTATTTAAATTCTGCATAGATTCTGGGAGGGCATTTCTTAATCCTCTGTTTTTCATTAATCTGTCACTTCTTAGAACTCCATTGAAATTTGGTGTCTATATTTCACTATTACCCAACCATGTAATATGTGCATGTCTTCTCACCACCGATGCTGTGAAAATGTCCTTGTGGAAGATGAGGGCTAGCTCTGATTACCCTTCAGCACCTATAAAAGTGCACAGAGTAAGTATTCAACATTTATTGAGTTCATGTCAGGGTCTCCTGTTCATTGAGAACTTAGTTCAGTAAATGGCTTTCTTTGGCTAGTCCCAGGGAAGGTTATAAGGAGAAGATGCTGATGATGACAATAAGCAGGTTATGCCTACAAAGGCCTATCATTATTGCTGGGATACAGTGAAACTATGGAGATCCTTTTTTTTTTCCTTTTTGCAGTACGCGGGCCTCTCACTGTTGTGGCCTCTCCCGTCGTTACGGAGCACGGGCTCCGGACACGCAGGCTCAGCGGCCATGGCTTACGGGCCCAGCCGCTCCACGGCACGTGGGATCCTCCGGGACCGGGGCACGAACCCGTGTCCCCTGCATTGGCAGGCGGACTCTCAACCACTGTGCCACCAGGGAAGCCCATGGAGATCCTTTTGAAGCATCAATGGAATACAGGAGTTGTGAGGATGAAAATAAGGGACAGCCTAGGGAGGGGCAGGACAGATCACCAAAACCCAGTGGACAGAGGTAGAGTCAGGGTAAGGTGGGGTGCTCCACTCTGGAGGTACCTTTGCTATTTTGACAGTGTTAGCCAGTGCCCTTCCCAAGAGGATGCAGTGTGTATACAGTGGACCCAGTGTCCCATATTTATGAAATGGTGGAGGATTTTGTAGATGAAAGAGAAAGAAGGATCCTTTGAGCAGAAACATTTCTATATAAAACAAGCAAGAGCTGCATGTTTCTGCTTGCAGTGCATGGTTTTTTCATATGTACCTGTCATAGGCATCTTTATGTTAGGCTCATGTTATTTCTTAGCCAAAAAGGTTTTTTCAAAGACAACAGAATTTATGTATATTTTAGCAGTTAAAGCACTCTAATTTTTTTCTTGATAAAAATGAAGATTTAGGGCTTCCCTGGTGGCGCAGCGGTTGAGAGTGCGCCTGCCGATGCAAGGGACACGGGTTCGTGCCCCGGTCCGGGAAGATCCCACATGCCGCGGAGCGGCTGCGCCCGTGAGCCATGGCCACTGAGCCTGCGCATCCAGAGCCTGTGCTCCACAATGGGAGAGGCCACAACAGTGAGAAGCCCGCGTACCGCAAAAAAAAAAAAAAAAAGATTTAGATTTAAAAAGTGCCACACTATTTACAATAGCCAGGATATGGAAGCAACCTAAATGTCCATCGACAGATGAATGGATAAAGAAGATGTGGCACATATATACAATGGAATATTACTCAGCCATAAAAAGGAACGAAACTGAGTTATTTGTAGTGAGGTGGATGGACCTAGAGTCTGTCATACAGAGTGAAGTAAGTCAGAAAGAGGAAAACAAATACCTTATGCTAATGCATATATATGGAATCTAGAAAACTGATACTGATGAACCTAGTGGCAGGGCAGGAATAAAAACACATACGTAGAGAATGAACTTGAGGACACAGGGTGGGAAGAGGAGGCTGGGACGAAGTAGGAGAGTGGCATTGACATATATACACTACCAAATAGATAGATAGCTATTGGGAAGCAGCCGCATAGCACAGGGAGATCAGCTCTGGGCTTTGTGACCACCTAGAGGGGTGGGAGGGAGTCTCAAGAGGGAGGGGATATGGGGGTATATGTATACATATAGCTGATTCACTTTGTTGTACATCAGAAACTAACACAACATTGTAAAGCAATTATACTTCAAAAAAGATGTTATTAAAAAAAAGGGCCACAGTTTGATTAGGTGCCCTTTGATGCCAGTTCCCCACCGATCTCATTTTCCCTTTCATGTATTTCATGCTGAAACCTCTTCATTCATTCCTGGATTATGAATGAAAATACATCACTGAGTTGTTTAAGCTGAATTCCTGGCTTTTTGTGCTGTATATTCCATTTTGTTGCCAGATATTCTAGTGGCTTTCCTCCTGTTAGCAAAATTCATGGTAGAAAATTGGTAAATAATTCATTTTATTTTTGCCCCTGCTTTAAAAAAGAAAACCCAGTGGGACAGAGATATTCAAAGATTGTTTTATTTCTGAAATTTTTGCAGAAATAAGCAAGGTGACTAATTTGAAATGTAATTCATAGTCAATGAGTTAAAAAGAAATACATCAGTTGCTGATTACAGCTAGCTCAACTAGCCCCCTCAAATGTAATTAGCTTTTGGGGTGATTCCAAGTGGCTTCTTTGTGCTTAAATTTGCAAAAATTTTCCAATGCTGTTTCAGTATCTCAAATAGTATTTAAGGAGTTTACTTGCAACATTTATCTGAGTTCATATGCACAAAAGGTAGGTGTATATTTTCTGAGCTAATGGAGATAATATATATATATTAAAAAGGGCAATTCCACTCCTGGGTATATATCACAAAAAAACCCAAAAAACACTACGTTGAGAAGATACATGCACCCCAGTGTTCATAGTAATAGTATTTACAATACAAGATATGGAAGCAACCTAAGTGTCCATCAACAGGTGAATGGATAAAGATTCTGTGGTATATACATACAATGGAATATTACTCAGTCTCATAAAAAAGAACAAAATTTTGCCATTTGCGACAACTTAGATGGACCTGGAGGGTATTATGCTTAGTGAAATAAGTCAGACAGAGAAAGACAAATACTGTGTATCATCACTTATATGTGAAATCTAAAAAATAAAACAAACAAACGAGTATAACAAAACAGACTCACATACAGAACAAACTAAAGGTTATGAAAAGGGAAGGGGGTGGGGCAATTTAGGGGTGAGGAATTAAGAGGTACAAACTACTATGTATAAATAAGCTACGAGGATACATTGTACAGCAGAGGGAATATAGCCGATATTTTATAATAACTTTAAATGGAGCATAATCTATAAAAATTTTAAATCACTATGTTGTTCACCTGAAACTAGTATAATATTATAAATCACCTATACCTCAACAAAAATAAAGGAGGGTTAGTTAAGTTAATAGTGTTGGGTTAAGTTAATAGTTTTGACCTTTCTAGTGTTATAGGAAGGTGAAGTTTTAGTTCTGTGGTTTACTTTTCTTTTTTGACCTATTTTGCTTATAATCTGTGTAAAAAGTCACAACTGAGCATTTTAAAAAATATGTAAGTAACTACGTTGAGACTGTAACTTTTAAAAAATGTTATTCTTGATATTTGTTTTTTGTCAGTATGGTATTGCAAGTCTAGAAAATATAAGAGACTGAATGAAGACAACTTGCAGGGCAAGTTCAAAATGTGAACTGAACATTAAAAGTTTCTGCATGGTGTTTGCAGCTATTCCATGGTCAAGCTGCAGCCAGACTTAAGAAAGCATTCCTGTTGCAATTCTGTTGCCTTTATCACTACTTAAAAATTGTTTTATCATGAAAAATATTAAATATGTACAGGAGTGGAGAAAACGGCATAAAGAATCCCCACCTACCCTTTATCCAGTTTTCCCAATCATAGTTCATGGCCAATCTTGTTTCATTCATACTCCCACCCGGTTCTTCCGCGTCGCTTCAATCCATCATTTTGAAGCAAATCCCAGACATAATCTCATTTCAAATGGGTATATTTTCGTATGTATTTCTGAAATACAAGGACCCTTAAAGACTTAGAACCACAATACTGTTATCATGCTTTAGAAATTAACAGTGATTCTCTATTATCATATATCCAATCAGCGTTTCATTTTTTCTGTCTCATAAGCAGTTATTTTTAATAGCAGTTTGTTTGAATTAGCAGCTAAACAAAACCTGCACTTTGTTTGATATGTCTCTTAAGTCTCTTAATTTATAGGTGCCCTCTCCCCTTTCTTTCCCCTCCCATTGCAATGTATTTGTTGAAGAAACTGCCGTCATTTTTTCCGTGGAATTCGTAACATTCTGGATTTAGTGTATTGCCTCCCTGTGGTATTATTTAACATGTTCTGGTGTTTTCTGTATTTGATGTAAACTGGTGATAAAGTGCTTGGTTAGATTCAAGTTTAATTTTCTTTTTTATTTGACAAGACTGCTTCAAATAAAAAAGCAGCCCATCAGCTTTTTGTGTATATCCATCAGGAATTCGTCTCCCTTTCTGTGATGTTAAAATTGATTAGTAAGTTCTAGGCACCTGATTTAGCCTGATCCATCCATTATAAAATACCCCATCAGCTTTTCACCTAATAATTTCAGCAGCCATTTATGCTCATTGCCTAGATCTATTATAGCAAGAAGGAGAGATACTATTTTTTAAAGTAATTCCTAAGAGTTGGGATGTAACCGAGTGACATAGCTGTGTGTGACTCTCCTGCTAAGTTTGGTGGCTGAACATTCTCCTTTAAAGTCAAGTCATGAAGAATCTTTACTGAGCTAAGAAGTATATAGCAGGAGCTTAGAAGCTCTGGGAAAAGAAGAAGCCCTAAGTGACCCAGTCACCATTCTGTGGAGTTGGCATTCTAACGAGGCAGTTTCACAGGCCCAAACCTAAAAGGGCTAAGGTGGCTTTTTTGTTTTTATCTTTGATAAATAACAAAGCTTGGACTTCATCAAACTTTCAGTATATACTGCACTATCTGTACATTCATATTTTATTTAAAATAACAACAGGGAGGGGAGTGTTGAGAAACACCATTGAAATATCTGACCCATTTCTCTGTTGGGGTTTGAGAGCAGAGGCAGTGAATAATCCCCATCACTGAGCCTTTCCTGATCATTGCTAATGATTTTTCCACTGCCAACCTTGGAGGAAGAGGAGGAAAGGGAAGGAGATAAACTGGAAAGGGCTGGGAGGGGTGTTCTAAACCAGAGCTACTTACTGAGAGGAATTCAGGGTGAATTGACTCTTAACATTGGAAAGTAGCCTAGAAATTATCTGATTCAACTTATTTGCGCATCCAAGGTTTCCTCCAAAAGGATCTGGTGATGAGAGAGCTCTTCTTTTCACATTCTGAACCCTCATGGCACTCATCTCCTTCTGCCTCTTTAATTCTGTGTATCTTATTTTCACTATTGGATTTTACATTCCTTGAGGGCAAGGGATTTATCTATTTCTCTGGTTTAGTCCCATGTAGAGTGTCAAAGATAAACACAGCTGGACATTAGTTAAAGCAATAAGAACACACTTTATTCAGTAACTACTGACAGTTCAGGAAAGAGCTGAGCTCCATTCTGATTTGCGCAGGGTTGACTGGGTATTTTAAAGAGAGAATGGGAGGGGCGGAAAAGGGGGCTCGGCAGAGTCAGAGAAGTAAGAAATTACAAAGGATTGATCGTCTAAGTGCATTTAGGCTGTGTCTGCTGGCTGGCAGTTATCAGAGTTAGGATTCTGTCCTCCCACAGTCTGGGAGACAGGCCCCTTCCTCTGATGATTACATTTTAAAGGAATGACTCTCAGGTCCTTGAGAAAGACAGTTCTGAGTTGTAAGAGATACATATTCCCAACTGTAAGTCCTTTGTAGTAAGTGCTCTAAGAAAGGGAGGTCAGGGGCCTTTTTGTCAGGGATTAGCTAGAAAAAGGTAAATTCTCCTGGCAATGATGATCTTTCTCAGGCAGGCATTTTAGTGGAGGGGCTGGAGTCATCCCAGGAACATGGCCTTATGCTGCTAAAAGCCATACTAGAGTTTGGCCATCCCCTAGTGCAGAGGTTTGGATGGAGTTTGTTATATGCTGAAAGTTCTACAGTTTTCAAGGGTCTAGAACACAAGTTAAAGAATTTGTGTTTACTGAACAAATTTAAGTAAATTTAGTTTCCTCTACACTGAAAGGAAGGGGGTCAGTTAGAATGCCTTAGTGCCTAGACACAGCCGGGAAACAGGAGTAACATCCCCATTCATAAATTTCCTTCCCTAGGTCCACCTGGCTATTCTTATTATCAAGGACAGCTGTTAACTTCCCTCCTCTTAAAGGCTAGCCTCTCAATTTGTAAGAGACTTTATCTCCTTACCACAGATATTTTTATTTTTTTGAAATAGTTCCAAATGGATCAATCTATTATAAAATAGTTAATATTTTCATATCTACTGCACTATTTGGAGCACTATTAAAAAGGGACAGGTCAAATGTCTCTTACCCAGGGAATAGTACCCAACAGGGCAGCATTTCATGTCATATGCTTTCATCTATACCATTTATCTCAGTTGTTATGTATTTATTTATGATAATTTTTAAATATAGGTCATGGAAACTCTGTCTTATTCATCATTGAAAGGCCAGCACTTACCACAGTGACTAGCAGCTATTAAATAGATTCCAAAATGATCAACTTAATGACTAAATGAATGAATGACTTTCCATCTTACCTTGTCTTTTCTATAACATTGATAGTATAGAAGTGCTATTTAATAGAAACATGGTGAATGAATGTTTGCAAAATGTCATGGATCTTGAGTTATGTTTCAGTGACTCTTCTTCTCTTTGTAGATTCCTTACCTATTCCTACCTCTTGGCCTTCAACGTGTGGCTTCTGCTTGCACCTGTTACCCTGTGCTATGACTGGCAGGTGGGCAGTATTCCTCTGGTAGAGACCATATGGGACACGCGGAACTTAGCCACCATCCTTCTGGCAGTTGTGATGGCCTTACTGAGCCTTCATTGTTTAGCAGCCGTCAAGGTAATTTTCTTAAGATTCAAATGAATTCTACATTTCAAGAGAGATACTCTATACTCAGTAACTTTTTTTTTTTTTTTGCAAGGGGGTGTGGATCTAAATTGAATTTACTCATTCATCTAAAAAACTTTGTGTATTTAAAATTTTTCCAGAAAGGTAATATATATTTTAAAGATCTTATCGGGGTTAATAGACCAAGTTTACAATGTTTGCAAATGAGAAATTTTTTTCTTGCAGTGGTTGACTCATTTTTGACCCAATTCGTTTGATTTCATGTAATGATAAATGAGATAATGATAACATGTTCATAAGTGCTTAAATATGGTTAAGATTCTGCTTACACTAATAAATGCCTGCCTGAGTTGGCTGGGTGATTCTCACTTCAAAAAAAAGATAATAGTACAAAATTTTATTAAAAGTTTTAATATTGGGAACTTGGAAAAATATTGGAACGTGGAAAAAATTATTAAATGTAACCATTTCAAAAATGATCAAAGACAGCAAAGAACTTGAAAATATTTACTTATTAAAAACTGCTACTGCCTTGTGTAAGATGCTTCTTGCCTGAGAATATTCCCATCCCCCCAGATCTAGTGTTAAAAACTCACAGGTTGGGCTTCCCTGGTGGCGCAGTGGTTGAGAGTCCGCCTGCCGATGCAGCTGACACGGGTTCGTGCCCCGGTCTGGGAAGATCCCACATGCCGCGTAGCGGCTAGGCCCGTGAGCCATGGCCGTTGAGCCTGCCCATCCGGCACCTGTGCTCCGCAACGGGAGAGGCCACAACAGTGAGAGGCCCGCATACCGCAAAAAAACAAAACCAAAAACAAACAAACAAAAAAACCTCACAGGTTTACTGGCTGGAGGTGGCTGATTTGGTTTGGGAGAGTAGCAGAGCAGCTAGCAATTTAAGGGGTAGATTTTGGAAGCAAGAGAGCTGTAGAAGGGCTGAGATAATAACACTCTCCGTGCATTCACGGATGAATGAGAAAACAACATGTGCACGTGGGACATCCTAGAAAGCGCGAGCAAAACTGAAAGCCTGGGGAGACTTAACTTATTTGCTGCAAATTTGAATGAATTCTTCAACACAAATGCAGGTTGGGTGGCAGAGGGTGGAAGTTTCACTGGCTTTAGTTGTCTGTATATAACCTCTGTTGAAATCATTGGCTGATCACAAAGCTATGCAAGAACAAGAGAGATTCCCCAGAGATCCAGGCAAAAGAAAGAAAGAAACAAATAAAACCCCACTGAGCAAAAATTTCAGCTCTCTACATAAAAAGAGATTTTTCAGTTTGAATTCAGGCAAGTTTATCATATATTAAAACAGGAAACCATCAAATTTCAGAAGACCAAAATAGAATAGAGAGGGAGAGGCTGGTGGCGCAGTGGTTGAGAGTCCGCCTGCCGATGCAGGGGATGCGGGTTCGTGCCCCGGTCCGGGAAGATCCCACATGCCACGGAGCGGCTGGGCCCGTGAGCCGTGGCCGCTGAGCCTGTACGTCCGGAGCCTGTGCTCCGCAACGGGAGAGGCCACAGCATTGAGAGGCCCGCGTACCGCAAAAGAAAAAAAAAAAAAAAGAATAGAGAGTCACTATAGTGTATGACACACAATGCCGGGTGTTTAATTAGATTACTGGACATGTAAAGAAATAGGTGACCCAAAGTCAGGAAAAAATAGTCAGTAGAAAATGGAATAGAATTCACATTCCAAAGATAAACTCACATTTACAAGGTTAACTGATTTGTAACAAAGTTACCAATGTAATTCAATGGGGAAATATAAGATACTGAAATAACGAATTATCTGTAAGGGAAAAATGAGAACATTAATACTTAACTCATACTATACCCTTAGAAAGTATTTCTAAGTGGATCATAGTCCTAAACAAAAGAGTTAAATAACACCAAAAATTCTAAAAGGAAATAGAAAATCTTTGTGAACTTGTGTTAAGCAAAGATTTCTTAGGATACATAAAGTGCAAATTATGAAAGAAAATGATGATAAACTGGACATCATCAGGATTAAAAACTCTGTTCTTCAAAAGATAATGTTAATTAAATCAAATGGCAAGCTACAAATTGGGAGAAAATATTTGTAAAACGTATACCTACAAAGGACTTGTATCTAGGATATTTAAAGAACTCTTAAAATTCAATAAGTAGAAGACAACTCATTAAAAATGGACAAAAGATTCAAATAGACACTTCACAAAAGAAGATATACAAAGGGTAATAAGTACATGAAAAGATGCTCAGCGTCATTAGGGAAACTCAAAACCACAAAAAAGAACCACTATACACTCTATAGAATGACTGTGATTAAAAAGGTTCACAATAGTAAGTGTTGGCTAAGAATGTGGAGCAACTGGAAGCCTCATACATGACTGGTGAGAATGAAAAATGGGTCAGCCACTTTGGAAAAATTCAGCAGTTTTGGAAGAAGTTAAACATAAAAATAAGCAATTCTGCTTCTCAGTATCTACTGAAGAGAGATGGAAACTTATATCCATACAAGAGTCTTACAAGTAAATATTCATAGCAGCTTTATTTATACTAGTTGAAAAATAAAGATCATCTAGTGACCTCACCTTGGAAATGGATAAACTTAATGTGGTAAATTATTGAAAAATTTAAAGGAACAAATAATTTACTGATACATAAAACAACAAAAATTAACCTCAAATACTTACCAAGTGAAAGAAACCAGGCATTTAAGATCAAATACTGCATAATTCCATTCATATGAAATGTCTGTCATTATAATTCTGCCTTTTCTAGAAGTTTATACGGCTAGAAAAGGCAGAATTTTAATGACAGAAAACCTGGGATTGGGAATTGACTGTAAAAAAGACTTGAAGGAACTTTTGGGGGTGTGAAATGTTGTCTAAAATTTGATTGTGGTTTTAGTTGCTGGATTATATGTACATTTACCAAAACTCATCAGAATATACACATAAAATGGGTGAATTCTATTGTATGTGAATGGTATCTCAATAAAGGTGTGTTTTAAAAAAAGATTAAAATGTTACAAATAGATTAAAGGCTAGAATGAATACAGAACTTAAAGTAGAATATAAAACACAATATGTGATCCGGTAAATCTGATGAAAAATTTTTTTGTTTTTTTACTTGAGGTGAAATTTGCATAACATACAATTAACCATTCCAAAGTGTACAATTTAGTGGCACTAGTGTGTTCACAATGTTGTGTACTTACCTGTTCTATTTTAGAGCTCTTTCATAATTTCATTAAAAACACCCCATACCCATTAAGTAATGACTCCCAACTCTCCCTACCCCATCCCCTGGTAACCTCTGGTCTGCTTTCTGTCTCTATGGATTTGCCTATTCTGGATATAAAGTAAATTATACAATAATTACAGTAATACAATATGTGACCTTTTGTGTCTGACTTCTTTTACTTTGCATAGTAGTTTTGAAGTTCATCCAAAGTTGTACTGTATATCAATACTCTGTTCCTTTTTTGACTGAATAATATTTCATTGGATATATACCACAGTTGGTTCATGCATTCATCTGTTGATAAGACATTATGGCTGTTTCCACCTTTTGGCTAGTACGAACAATGCTACTATACACATTGGTGTACAAGTTTCTGTGTTGGACATACTTTTTCATTTCTCTTGGGTATATACCTAGGAGTGAAATTGCTGGGTCATATGGTAATTCTGTTTAACTTTTTGAGGAACTGTTTTTCACAGTGGATGCACCCTTTTATTTTTCCACCAGGAATGTACAGGGGTTCCTATTTCTCTACATCTTTGCCAATGTTTGTTATTTTGTATTATTATATTTAAAGCTGTTCTGGTGGGCATGAAGAAGTATCTCACTGTGGTTTTGATGTGCATTTCCTTAATGATCAGTGATGAACATCTTTTCATGTGCCTTTTGGCCATCTGTGTATTTTCTTTGGAGAAATGTCTGTTCAGGTCCTTTGGTCATTTTAACAAGGTGTTTTTTTGTTTGTTTGTTTTTATAAATTTATTTATTCATTTATTTTTGGCTGCATTGGGTCTTTGTTGCTGCACGTGGGCTTCCTCTAGCTGTGGCAAGTGAGAGCTACTCTTCGTTGTGGTACGCAGGCTTCTCACTGCGGGGGCTTCTCTTGTTGTGGAGCACAGGCTCTAGGCGCACGGGCTTCAGTAGTTGTGGCACATTGGCTCAGTAGTGTGGTTCGTGGGCTTAGATGCTCCATGGCATGTGGGATCTTCCCGGATCAGGGCTCGAACCCGTGTCCCCTGCATTGGCAGGTGGATTCTTAACCACTGCGCCACCAGGGAAGCCCCTCTGGTCATTTTTTTTTAATTGGGTTGTCTTTTTGTTGTTGAATTGTAAGAGTTCAGGATATTAAATTCCCAACAGATAGGTGATTTGGAAATATTTTCTCCCATTCTTTAAATTGTCATTTCACATTCTTGATAATGTCCTTTAATGCAAAAAAGTTTTTAATGAAGTCTAATTCATTGTTTTCTTTTGTTATTCATTGCTTTTGGTGTCAAATCTAAGAATCCATCGTCACATTCGAGGTCATAAAGATTTCCCACTCAGTTTTCTTCTAAGAGTTTTACAGTTTTAGCTCTGATGGTTAGGTTATTGATCCATTTTGACTTAATTTTTATATGAACACAGATTTCATCTTCTCTGTAAGGGCTACCATAACTACCCTATTTAAAATACAATCACATACCCTCTGCTCCACATCTTACCTCCCTTTCACTTAACTTTTTCTTAACTATACTTCCAGTTTCTAAAATGCTATATAATTTTGTTACTTTATGTAATGTCTATTTCCTCCAACTAGAGCATAAACCCCACAAGGACAGAGATTATTTTCTGTTTTGTTCAATGCCATATTTCTAACATCAAGAGTTTGTCACATCCAATATTTATTATCTAAATTTTATTGTTTGCCACTCAATATACATTATCTAAATGAATAAGATCATAAAAAGTTAGAAACTCTTTTTCGATTTTGGTATGCAGAACCTTTTGCTTAAGTGAACTATATTTAAAGCCTAAAAAAAGACTGTGCTCAATACTTATGTGAAATGTTTGGGAGTCAATGTGAGGTTTGTTTTATTAGCCTTTCAGTGTGGTTTGACGTGCCTGCTATACTGGTATTGATCTGCAAGAGCAAATGTGGTAGAGTGCTGGACTGGTATGTCAGGAAGGGGTTTTCTTGACACTCTCCCAGCTAACTAAAGGGCGTGGTGAGTCCTCACAGGCTGTCACCTTGGTCGGGTTATGTTAAAGTTGGACCTTCATGCTGGCAGTAAACCCCTGCACATTGGCGGACCTTGGCCATCCCCAGAGTGTCTGTGGTAACATGATAAATGAATGGAAACTTCCTCGTTGGAAGGCTGTTAATTCTTTTCTTTCATGGAATTTGTTCCAAAATCACTTTACTGCATCAGGAAAAACATTGGCAAAGCATTCCAGCTGTGGTGATAGTAAGATTTAGCTCTTCTGTGGTGGTTTTCATCTTGAAAATTCTTTGCAAACATTAACTAAAGCCTCTGGCAATTCTTGGAGGCTACTTGCACTTTCTACATTTTCTTCTTTCAGAGTTTGGAGGCAGAGGTTTGGCATCTAGCTCGTGTTTATGTGGCCTTGCCTCTTTGTTCTTGATCTACTTACACATTGGAAGGTCTTAAAAATCAGATTCTCCTGCTAATTCGTAAGCTCTTGAAGCGGAGATAATCTTGGTTATTCTGTGTGGTGATTAGTTACTAAGAACAGGATCCTAAGGGCTCTGACTCCAAGACAATACACAGTAGAATTAAGATTTTATGAAAATAGAGGTCTTGCTTTGTGGACATTTTTCCGTGCTAAAAACGAACAGTGGATGAAATGTTTACAATAATGTCAGCAAAATAAACACAGCTCTGTCCACCTAGAATATTTCTAAATGATGTGTGTACTGCATCAATGTGTTGGATTGAAATTACTTTATGATCCCTGGCTATTTCCTTAAATTTTGAGATAGTGAGTCCATTTGATACATTACCAGGGGGAAAAATGATTGGATAAACATGCATAAACATTGAGTCCAGGGAATCATGGAAAATATTTCTTTTATTTCACCTTTGATGGATTCTCAATCATACAAAGGCCACCCTGGCTTATAGTCAGGGGAGAGTATGTTCTTTTTAGCCTCACTACTTCTTCCTCTTTAATTCTCTTAATGTTGATTGAGTGTCTACTTGTTGCCAGGATTACAGCAGGGAACAAAATGAAGGTCTTGCCTACATGGAGCTTACAGTTAAACACTTAAAATTTGTCGTTACATGCCAGGTGTTGATAAGGGCTGGGAGGAGGTCAGGGCTGGCCTCACAGATATTATGACATTGAGCAGAGATATAAAGGAAGTGAAGGAATGAGCCATTTGGCTGTTGGGGGAGGGGTATTTCAAGTAGAAGGAAAGCAAGTGCAAAGACCCTGAGGCAGGAAAGTAGTGGAGTGTTCACAGAACAGCAGGGAAGCTGACACAGCTGCAGCAGAGGGGTCAAGGGTAGGGCCAGATGAAATGATGTCCAGGAGATGATGGAGTGTGTATGTGTGTGTGTGTGCACACGTGTGTGCACAGGATCAAGCCTAGGTCTTTTAAGCCTCTGCCTACTTTCTTTTTACCTGCCATGCTTTTTCCACAGGGTCTCTGGCTCTGTTAACTGTTGGATGGTTTTGTCTGATTTTCTTGTTGATAAGGTCTGGCCATGGAGGGGAATGAGATGGGGAAAGAATTCAGGTCCTCTGTAAAGAATTTAGATGTTTCTGTATATGTGTTTGTGGAAGATAAGAGGTGAGGGTTGAAGGAAAAGGGCAGCCTTGGGGTCCATGAGGCATCTATAAGACATACAAATCTTTCTTTTGCTAATATTAACCAGCTTTGGGGAGGGCATAACTTTGGGGCAATATATATGTTTACAATCTTTGTTTCTCCTCCAATTTACCAAACTCACTTCTTTCATCCTACCTTGTTATCAGCCAGGGCACTGGAGGAGGGGGATATAATCTACCCTGAAACAATTGTATTTACACTTAATTGAATTTTTCTGGAAAATATTTTGACTTTACAAAGCAACAAACTACCACATGTAAGAAATAAAACAGCAGTTATTTCCCAATTCCCAACCACACCCCGAGACCCACCCTCTGCAGGCCTGCTTTGAACATTTGTCCTTGTACATTTTTACACTTATTGAAAACAAAAACAAATTCTCTCTTTTATACAAGTAAGTTAAGTTACACACCATTATAAACCAGACCCTTCTAGGCCACTTCCACAGCCAGTTGGAGTGTCCCTCTAGGTAAGCAGCTCAGAGAGCAGATGTCTGAATTTTGACAAGCTTTTGTCCAGGGTTGAGTGGGAGAACTAGGGCTCAGGATCTGAGGGTTTTCTTTCTCTAGAAATAATCACAGAATTAATTTAAAGATTGTTTCTAATTTGTCCTATTTTCATGGCATGAGAAATTTAAGACCTCAGGGAGTAGTTTATTATTTATCATAAAAGAGCTCACTTGCATCTTTGAGAATTTAAATGTGAAATTTGTCTTATTCTGTGCCTCTCCATCACCTCCTTCTATTCACACCCTTTATTCACGAGGAATACATTTGAGCTTATATTAAATGATGTAGAGAACAATCTAGAAACTCATTATTGGATTGAATTTTTTTTTTTTTTTGCAGTACGCGGGCTTCTCACTGTTGTGGCCTCTCCCATTGCGGAGCACAGGCTCCGGACGCGCAGGCTCAGCGGCCATGGCTCACGGGCCCAGCCGCTCTGCGGCATGTGGGATCTTCCCAGACCGGGGCACGAACCCGCGTCCCCTGCATCGGCAGGCGGAGTCTCAACCACTGCGCCACCAGGGAAGCCCCTGAATTTTTTTTAACAATGAATTTTAAAGTGAACTAATTTGCTCTCACTCGTTGTGATGAGGATAATCTCTCTGTTGGAATGTATGTACAGTAGAGATAAAGAGCACTTAAGCCATGGAGGCTGGTTATTCCATTCTCTTCTGTGAATAGTGAATGTTTATAGACCAAGAGAGCAATAGGCTGAAAGTGTACTTGGGTTTTTCTTACAGACTGTGCATCATCAGATTGACTTGCAATAAAATAGTGACATATGTCAGGCATGTCAGGGAAGTTTGGATTAATTTGGATTGTTTACAGGAATTAATACCGTTGGTCCTACTCTTTACACTTGCCCTTTTCCCATGTCCTTTAATGCGATTTCCTGTGTTACAGAGGAAGCACCACTAAGTTATATTTAAGAGTAATTTATTTGTTATTGATTCTTTATTACATTCTCACAAGGTATCTTGAGACGTTAAGATTGTTTTTTATATCTTTTATAATAAGGGGCATGCTTGTAAAAAAGTAAAACGTGAGGAAAAGAGAGGAAAGTTAATGATACCCAGCTTTCCCAATAATGACCTCAACAATGAGATGTCTTTTGAGAACAGACATTAAGCAGTGGAAGTCCGCTCCCCCAGGTATGAGGCTTTAAGGGTTGGTTTTGTTTGGTTTTTTTTGTTTTCATTTTCAGTAGAGGTCACAGCTTTGCCCCAGATTTCCCATTCACAGTCTTCTACATCATTCCCTAGAAACCAGCACCAATCATCGGCTACGTCTCTGGGCCCTGGAAAACAAGTCAAATTCTCAGGTCTGCATAGGGATGAATGTGCAGCCTGACCAGTGGAGGTGACCACCAGTGACAACTTGGTGGAAATGGAGAGGCTGCATCTTCTCCTTCGGGAGGTGGCTGTGTTATTCTCTGAGATCTCCCTTCATGCCTGTTCCCAGCCTTGCTCTTAATTAGCCTCCATGCTAGTGTGTATCACAGCCTCCAGCAACACACTCAGTGAAAGAGCAGACAGATGGACAAATGGAGACCGTCAGCCTTAGATCTCTCTTTCATTAAAACGCCCACACAACTCAACAGGAGGAGAGATGGGAAAGTGATTATTTTCTCATTGACATTCTTACCTCATTCCCAAAAGCACTTGGCACAGAAGGAGCTTATGAGAATAAGCATAATACAATAGGGCAGACCAGGAGATGGCAAACTTTTCTCTTTCTTTTGGCAAAGAACCAGATAGAAAATATTTGAGGTTTTGTCATACAGTCTGTCACTATTCAACTCCACCAGTGTCGCATAAATTAGCTGACCCCTGCTGTAGAACATTGTACTGCCATAGATTCATACGGTTGAACTGAACACGCTTTCAGATTTCTGGAAATTACTTTGCATTTAGCTTATCCAAATAGTACGTTATGGTATTATTGTGTCACATAGATCACTGTGGAATAACTCTTTTAAATTCCAGAATAGCCGTTATGAAACCCGGTAAAATAAGCATCGTGTTGTAGTACACCAAATGGTAAGATAAAATTGAACTTGAGGAATGAAGATTGCATTTAATGTTTAATGGCTTTGTGCCAAGATTAATGGGTTTTTTTTTTTTTTTCTTTTCTTTTCTTCTGGCCTACATTTTTCTTTTCAGTTTCCATTCTCTGGAAGCTTCATGTTCTCCATCCTTTGTCCTCAATTCATGAGAATTCTCTCATACTATTAGGAGGTCTAATCTTTCCAGCTCATTTACAACCCATCCTGTTTGTCCTGCTTTGGAACCCCTGTAATCACTGATAGAAGAGGCCCTGTGATGTCTTGCCATGGTCCATCTGTCTGTGACCACCAGTGCTTTGGGAGGAGCCATTGTCTGGGATGTCTCTCTGTCTCAAATTTGGCCAGCCTAGTTGATCCAGGCTCTTCTTACTGCCCTCAGCTGGCTTCTCGACCTGCCACTTTTACCAGTGGTGATAATGTCCTGCTACCGGGTCACAGTTTTCCAAGGCAGTACCTGTAGTCAATTTTGGCCATGGGCTAAAGCTGAGATTTCTGTTTACGTCATTTTTCTGATGAAAGTTGGAAAATGAGCTTACCACTTCATCAGATGTGATACTGGAAAATGGAGAAGTTGAATTTGCACCTTATTTTAAAATGGAACACATTTAAAGATCCATTGCTACTGCCTCTTCCCACATACTTTTACATCACTGCTTTGCCATACATGATACAAATTGTGACTTATGTTCTGTCACTCTAATTTCATTTGGTAGTCTACTTTAAATGCATGACCACCAACTTCAGGTGGGAGCCAGGCCCCTCCATGTAAGAGGCAGCCCAGGTGTGGAGGAGTACTGCCCCAAGTTCCAGATCCAGAGTCCCGAGGCTGGGACGAGGGGAGGCTGCAGAGTGGGGTGGTTAGCATGGACCTGAGTCAGGCCAGGCTGTGCGCCTGACCCGTGTGAGCTCACCTTGTTCAGCCCTGTTCTCGCACTGTAGTTATTGTGAGGTTGAACCATGGCAAGCCACACTGGACACTCAGCACAGTGGCTGGCATGTGGGAAACACTGAGTACCTGACAGCTGTTTTTGTAGTCCTTGTCACCATCACCATCATCGAGAAATCGTCACAGCTCAAAGTCAGGAGCACAATAAGGCCTCTTGTTTCCATTTTGTAGGAATAACCAGTCTTGAAAAAACGTAACCCAGTTGACTGCATTTTTTTTTTTTTTTTTTGCGGTACGCGGGCCTCTCACTGTTGTGGCCTCTCCCGTTGCGGAGCACAGGCTCCGGACGCGCAGGCTCAGCGGCCATGGCTCAAGGGCCCAGCCGCTCCGCAGCATGTGGGATCTTCCTGGACTGGGGCACGAACCCACGTCCCCTGCATCGGCAGGCGGACTCTCAACCACTGTGCCACCAGGGAAGCCCGAGTGCTCCTTTTTGATAACAGATTGTGTGAGCTCCTGTGCCCTTAAGTAATCTATTTGTGAGTTTGGTTAAATGAATAAGTATTGTTTTATAGAGACCTATGATCTGTTGTGTTTTAAAAACCTTTTGTTTTTTTTTTTTTTTTTTTTTTGATTCTGTATATTTCAATTTACAGTCATGCTTTAGATCATCAAAAAATATTTATAACACTGCTGAAGATTGATCCTGCCCTCCCACCTGCCTTTATTCCCCCATCCTAGGTAACAGAGGTTTAAATTCTTGACCTAAGAGCTAAGAGTAGTAACATACTTGCAGGTGTTTAATGTTTAAGCGTATTTTGGAATTTGGAAGTAGATATGTTCAAATATCATATAAAGGCAGAATCCTAACATAAAACTGCTCTATCTAGTTCAAAAAATGAATGTTTATCAAGAGAAAGAGAACAGTACAAATATCACTGACTTATGTACAAATGAACATTGGAGTTATCACCTAAACCTCCAAACTATAGAAATATGATAGATGTTTTTAAGGGTATTTGAAAGTTTACCGGAACAAGCAAGATACAAGAAAAGATTCATTTTCTTTTATTGTTGTTCTTAAAACCTGTTACTGTCATTACCAGATCTCTCCATTCCACTCAGTGCTGGGTATTGGAACAAAATAGCCATTGGAGATGCATCTTTTTATTCAGTGGCTACCTGAAAATCAGAGGCCCTTGTGCAGTCTTCCCAAGGCATTCTTTGTTGTCTATTACTAATATGTCACCTGGGAAGTCATTTTTCCTTGTGCTGCATCTGAACCTAATGCAGATCCTTCTCATGTTCGGTGTAGTACACAGTTCGGTTGCACTGCTCTGCTTGGCTTTTGATCTGGGCCTGGCAGGAGTTTTTTCACATCATTAAATAATTTGTTTTATTCCTTGCCTTCACACAGCAATTACATTTTCACAAGTCACACTCTTTAATAAGAAAATGACTTACCTACCCCTCTGATGTTCATACCTTAGCTGGAAGACTAACTGAATTTATTAATGGAAGAATTTTAGGTAGTTGCATAATGGAAAAAAGGAATTTTCAGACATCAGTAACAGCTTTATTTATTTTTCTTGATTGTATGCTTTATGATTCTCAGCAAGATTTTATAGTCTGTATTATTATTTGCTTTTATTCAGAATAGTTGTCACCTTTTGAGTGATAAGCTTAATTTTTAACACATTTTACCATTTATTTTAACTTAGTGATTTATACTCTCATAAAAGCAACTCATTACTACTTAGCCTTGCAATGCTTCTGATTGTTTTAAACTCTTAAAAAGGTCAAAAGACATTTTTGTAACTCCTGGAGGCATTCTGTCATTATTTCCATTGAGAATGTGACATTTCTATGTAAAGGAGCACACCCTTTCCATATTGTTTGAAGAAAACCATGAAATACGTAATTAGGATGCCCAAAGCTAAAAGCAGCTAAAACAAGTTCCTCTAAACAGAAAACCCAATGGAAACGCTTATTGTATTGGAAAATACAAAGGAGACTGAAGTGATTGATTGCCAGATTCTCTAGGTGGTTCACTCTAAGTACAAAGCCCAAGGAGCCGATAAAGGAGTGATAAATGCAACGTGGGGAGATTCAATCCCCTCATTAAAAAAGAAAACAAAACTAAACTAAAATGCCTTACTTTTACACATGCTTTGCCTAAAGAGGCAGCATGGAGTATTAGAAAGAAAACGAGTTTGTCATACAAGCTTTAACGTTTCTGTATTTACATTATTACACATCAAAATGTTGACAATAGGGTCTTCAAACTTCTTTCTCACCTAAAATATAATCAGAATAAATGAAATAATATATATGGTACATGGGATTGTTCAGGAAGGCAAGTGCTGTATAAATGCATTTCCACATGGTGTTTCAAGTCAACATTCTGAAATTTAACTCCTGAACTTACCCGTTCATTGTTTCCCTGACCATGATTTCCCACCTTTGTGCATCCTACTAGTTGCCCAAGCCAAAATTCTTGGGGTTTTCTTGTTGCCTCTCTGTCTTGCTTGTTAATATTACATTCAACCCATCAATAAATCCTGTCAACTTTCATTTCAAAATATGTCTAGAATCTGACCACTTCTCATTGCCTTCACTGCTATCACCCTGGTCCAAGCCATTCTCTCTCACCTAGATTATTGCCATAGCCTCCAACTAGTTGGCCTGCTTCTACCCTAGTGCCAGTGGTCAAGAATATTCTCAGTACAGTGACTACCATGATTCTTAAAAATGTAAATCAGATCCTGTCTTTCTTGTACTTAAAATTTTTCAGTGGCTCCTTATTTCTTGCAAGTAAAAGTCATAACTTCTATAATGGCTGAAAAGGTTTGACATGCTCTGTCCCCATTATTTTTCTGGTTTCTTCTTGAATTCATTTCTTCCTATGAAACGGATACTGTGGCTGACTCCTTCATCTCTTGCAAGTCTTGGCTTAATTGCCACCTTCTCAATGAGGCGTACTCTGTCCACCATGTTTAGAACTGTGGCCCTCTTCTTGTCCACCCGCCTTATATTGCAGATACCCCTCACCAGACTATCTTTTTTTTCCCTCTCTGGAAAGGCAACTTTTTGTGTGTGTGTGTCTGTTTTGCTAACTGATGTATGCCAAAGAGCCTAGAATAGTGTCTGGAAAATACAGAGAAGATGGAAGTTATTGATTGCTAAATTCTTTAAGTGATTGGCTGTAAGCACAATGCCCAAGGAGACTAAAAAGAGAAGGCAATAATACACATTTGTTGAATGAATGAGTAATCAGTGACAGTGTTTCACCAAGGGCCTCATTGCTAAGGTTGGAAAAGTTACCGAGAATACTTTGAGGAAGCAAATTGTTAGGCGGAGTGTCCTGTAGTATCCTTGATGCTCCTGTACTTTGTGTGTCTCATAGGCAGAGGCCAGGAATCTGAGTAGCATGACCAGTTGCAGTCAGCAGCCACATTTATAGCTGTGTGTTGGAAGTAGAAACTGGTCTTAAAAGCTGACAAGGTATTTAGAGACAAGCAGAATAAATTTGTAAGTGCAGGAAGGTACATTTAGAAAGGAAAAGCCTACAGGAAATGATAACGTATTCGATATTTAATTTTTGATCATTCATTTGTTCCAAAAAATATGTCTCCTTTTTAAGATCAGGATATTGATTTTTGTCTGCTATTTCTTCATTATAATATATATATATATATATGTTCAGTATGGAAAATAAAAATAGAAGTAAACCCAGTAGCTACCTTGAAGAGCTTGGTTTTCTCCACTTTCAGTCCATGCCCCCAGCTCTGAGAGAATTATCCTTCTACACACAGATATGCCTCTCACCTGCCAAGAAACTTTCCTGCTCTTAGGACTTGTCCTGGCGGGAGCCAAGACTATGCTGATGGATGGCTTGATAAAGTTCTCTAAATGTATAGTGATTTTTTACATGGAAATCATCTATTCTACATCTACGAAGGATGAGCGACAGAAAATGTATTTCAACTGTAGCATGAAGGCTATGAAAGAGATGTAGGGAATATTTGGCAGACAGTGAGATGATTCTGGGGACAGGTTATAGAAGCTCCTAAGATGGAAACTTTTCTTTTTAACTTCATTCTGCTTGAGCAGTTTATACCAGCATTTCTCAAAATATGTTCTAGCATCATATACGTCATTAAGTAAGGTTACTCTAAATAAAGATCCTGCATTTCAGAAGCACTAGGTTTAGAGAAGTTAAATATATTTTTCTTTACTGAGGGACTTCACAAAACCTTTACTGTGCTCTAAGCAGCCTTTTGAGTTTGTTTTTTTTTTTTATTGGAGTAAAATTGCTTTACAGTGTTGTGTTAGTTTCTGCTGTATAATGAAGTGAATCAGCTATATGTATACATATATCCCCTCCCTCTTGGACCTCCCTCCCACCCCACCCCCATCCCACCCATCTAGGTCATCACAGAACACCGAGCTGAGCTCCCTGTGCTATACGGCAGGTTCCCACTAGCTATCTATTTTACTCATGGTAGTGTATTTATGTCAAACCTAATCTCACAATTTGTCCCACCCTCCCCTTCCCCACCATGTCCACATGTCCGTTCTCTACGTCTGCATCTCTATTCCTGTCCTACAAATAGGTTCATCTGTACCATTTTTCTAGATTCCACATATATGAATTAATACACAGTATTTGTTTTTGTCTTTCTGGCTTATTTCACTCTGTATGACAGTCTCTAGATCCATCCACATCTCTACAAATGACCAATTTCATTCCTTTTTATGGCTGAGTAATATTCCATTGTATATATGTACCACATCTTCTTTATCCATTCATCTACCTTTGGACATTTAGGTTGTTTCCATGTCCTAGCTATTGAGTTTTTAAATGGGGTATATAGTAAGTGGCATTTCTCAAATTTATTTCAATTTGGAAACATTTTTAGGGCCTTCTTGCAGGATCAGTGTTATGATAGCATGTTTTGGGAAGTAGTGACTTGGAGATATCAGGGCTGGTGGCTAAGTGAATTTTGAGAGTCCATTCTTGAGCAGTGTTTAAACACTTTTTTCCTGCCATATATGTACCTTCAAAAACAATAGCCACCACCACAGCATCAACAAAATAATTTTCATATTATTATCCCTATAGCAATACCACCTGAAAAAATGAGAGGTACAGCCTTGGACCAGATTCCTGGAGCCTTGGTTTTCATCAGATTGAGGCTGTAATTAGAAATTTGGATGTGGGTATTTGATGCAATGACTGTGACTGCTAAGGTTCATGATGGGAAGAGGATACTGCATGGCCATCCATCAAATGCCATAGGTTGGGGAAGTGAGTATTACCTTGAGTAACTGATTCATCCCTATATGAAGTGACAGTTTTCCAAGTGAAACCAAAGTGACATGGCATGTATCTCTGCACATGTAGTGCTCCCTGTAACTGGAGAAAGCTAAAAATTGTATCTTTATTTGCTTCACTGTTGATTTAAAAAGAAGGTGCTTGACAGAGTACCTCTATGCCTTACCTGAATGGAAAGCGAGCTGTCCTTCCCGCAGAAGATAGGTCCTTTCATGGAAGCTTCTTGTAGGAAGGCTGGAGGACAGAGAAGAGACTTCCTGGAGCTTCATGATAAGCTAGTGTGTGACTGTTTGATAATAAATGGTTGCACTTTTGGCAGAACTTCATGTAAAGCCTGCTTTCATTTTTGTGTCCTGTCTGGCTCTGATTGCCAGAGGCCAGCACTATTTACAGAAGGACGGCAACTTTCGATGACCAAATTGGCCTAGTCAGTTTGTGACCCAGCCCCCCTGGCATTTGGTATTAAAAAGCGATTAACTGGGAAGAACATTTATTAACATCAGCCTCCCTGGCATTGCCTTGAAAACTGTCTCCATTCCAAGGCACCACAATCCCTTTTGATGTGGGTGACTTTGGCCAGTGAACTGAACTGAAAACTCTAGTTTTCTGCCTGTTACAGATTTGGGTGCTCACTCGGACAGTGTCTTTGCTTGGGGAATAAGTCAATGCCAAGGCTTGTTGGAGAAACACTTTCACCCTTTGTTTTTCTGTCTAGAAGATTTTTTTCTTTTACCTTATAATTTCCCAAGGGAAAAATGACTCTCAATTAGTGATACATGGTCAAATTCTTGCTTTTGTGTCAAGCCTTATATAGATCATATTATTGCTGCTTCTCTCTTAGCTACACTTTAGAGATTTATGCTGTTGCTGTTTGGTGGAAAGCAGGCCTAATGAAAAAATGATAATAGGTGTTGGAATGTCTGAATATGGAAAATTACAAGTATTTGATACTATTTTAAAACCTAGAGCCTTTGTCTCCATCCTTTGTTACTTTCATTAGTCCATTAAATTTGCCCTTTTAGGCTGTGGTAGTTAGGCTGTTCAGTTAAAGGTAAGGGAAGATGCACAGTTAAAGGGAAGGGAAGAGCATTACTTAATCATGTCAGTTACTTGTAAAAAAGAGCTTTTAACAACTTTGATAAAAAAAGATGATCCACTAGGCTTTTATCACCATATGTATCAGAAGCAGGAAAGTGGGTCTTATCCAATGAGATCCAACCTATCTTGATTATAGAAGATATTTTAATTTTGGATGAGCACATTGATGGAAAACAGGAATCAAATCCATTATTCATAGCAATTACTTCAGAAGCTCAATTGGAAAAGTAAAAATCCCTTTTTTTAGCTGTTAAGAGAGAAGCTTACTAAATTTATTATTACTTTCATATCTTGTAACCTTGAAGTAAGCCAAACATCTCTCTGTAATTTGTTTGATAAAGTAGGATGAATTATAGTCTTTAAGAAATGCTGCTCTAAAATATTTGCATCTTTACTGTGTGAAACTGTGTGGGATTTTTGTGGTTCCTTCTCCTTATTCATTTTAGATTACAGAGGGAAGGGACTGATCTCTGTGTGACAATCCCAAGTGGGTAGATGAACCATACTTCTGAGTGAGTGTGACTCACGGTGTGAAAAAGTTAAAATCTTGTCTCTTTCTTAACAGAAAATAAGTCTATAGCATCCTGCTTTGGAAGGTTTTGGCAAAGGGACATCTTAGAAATATTTAAGCGGTAATCATAGGTAGAAGACCACTTCTGCCAAGTGTGTATATTTTCACAGGAACAAAACTATTTATGAAAATGCATCTAATTTATCCTCTGCCTCTTGTTTCCTCATCATCAAAGCTAAATTCGCACATGACTTCACTTGCATGGTTAAATCCATCCTGGTTCTTAATTGAATTCTTACAGAAGGAAAAAATTGGTTAATTGCATCAGCCTCCCTCCCACCTAAGGTCGCTTTATTAAGTTATAGTTCTTTTTTTTTTTTAAGATTTTTTTTGATGTGGACCATTTTTAAAGTCTTTATTGAATTTGTTACAATACTGCTTCTGTTTTATGTTTTGGTATTTTGGCCACGAGACATGTGGGATCTTAGCTCCCCGACCAGGGATCGAACCCACACTCCCTGCACTGGAGGGCAGTCTTAACCACTGCACCACCAGGGAAGTCCCAAGTCATAGTTTTTAACCAGGGATTCGGCTGCATTACCTGTGTCATCTTTGTTTCACTAGCCAGAGCTGGATGCTGGGAGTATGATGGAAGACCTGGACTGCTAGGTGGTGGCCTTTTCCCCTCTCTGCTCTGGACAGGCTCTGGGCACAAGACTGAGCTACTGCTGACAGTTTTCTCTCCTTGGTCCCACAGGCCCCCTGTCCAGTGTACCACTGATTCTTCTCTGGACAGGACCTCCCCTGAAGGCAGAGGTATCTAATGGGGGTTCTGATGCCTCCCCTCAGCTCCTCCTTTCTCCTGAGTCCACCCAGATAGCTTTGGTTTCAACACAAATGAACACGTAGCTCTTAGAGCTACACTACTATTTTGACTTTCCAAATCCACCCTCCTGATATAGATATGAATATCACAGATGCTACAAGAGTAAGTGGTTGTCAGAGAAAGACAAATACTGTATGATTTCTCTTATATGTGGAATCTAAAAATACAACATACTAGTGGTTACCAGTGGGGAGAGGGAAGAGGGAGGGGCTATCGAGAGGTAGGGGGCTAAGAAGTACAAGCTGTTATGTATAAAATAAGCTACAAGGATATACTGTACAACACAGGGAATATAGTCAATATTTTATAACTAAATGAAGTGTAACCTTTCAAAATCATGAATCACTATACTCTACACCTGTAACTTATATAATATTGACCAGCAACTATACTTCAATTAAAAAATAAATTTAAAGCTTTTTAAAGGTTAAAAAAAAGGAATGAGTAAGTGGTTATCACAGTATTACATTCCTGCAAGATTTAGACATAAACAGTTGAATATTAAAAATGGAGGTTAGAGCAATAAGCTCCAGAGCATGTGTAGATTTAAAATTTAGAAGGCTTTTGTCCACTCAGCTTATTCATTACGCCTCTGTGGGCACTAGAATATGAATGTTCTGTTATTTTCCTTAATAAGAGGGTGATTTCATCACAGTATTTGATTTCTTATGTCAAAAATAATCATTATCCCCCCTCAAGTCTTAAATATAATTTTGACTTACAATTCAGTAACTACGATCAAATAAATTATGTCTTCCCCTGTTGTGGCTGTGGACATGGACATGTCCGCTCTTCCAGAGGCTGGTTGTCAGAGTGAGTAGGTGGGCCACCTGCAACCATTTATTGAAACAGAATAATTGACAAAGAACACACGTTCCATGCAGCATATCCTGCTGCATCCCTGCAGATTGTAGAATACTCGTGTTGGCGTTTATCTGGCAAAGGGACTCAGGGGTGAGATTTCTGGTCTAGCTCAGCAGTGCCTTACTCGGCAACCTCCAAATTGCTGGGTCATATCTGCTCTGTGGGTTTCTGCTACAAAACTAAGAGGCAGCAAAGGGCTGAAATCAGCCCCCCCACGCACACAGTTGACCTTGCCTTGGGATCCCAAAGCCACATGGACTGTGGGGAAAGGACACGCGTTAGGGTGAATCAAACCTCAGTTTGAAACCCTTGTTTCTCACTAATTGGATCAACTTAGATAAGTGTCTTAAGCCCTCTGAGCTTCAATTTCCTCATCTATAAACTGGGGATAATTACCTACATTGTAATATTATCATGAAATGTCAGTGAGACAGTCTCAGTCAAATGTCTGGCATATGGTATGTGCCTGAGAGATGCTTGTTTTTCCTTTACTCTCTAGCATTTGCAGCTTACCAGGTGACTTTTATTTCCCCCTCTGTATGAGTCTCTCCCATAGCACGTGTGTAATAATTTACACATTGAACATGACCTTAGAAGAGATCTTGTCTTGCCCCTACCTTTCATCTCTCTAGTCTTCCTCACTTTTTTTTAAAATACACGTTTCTAGTGCTTTTTCCATTTTTGTTCAGAACCACAGAGAGAGAGGAAGAAACTTCATTCTCTACTTCTCCCATGTCTCCATAAATTCCTGTAATAGTTTCATTCTAATCAGGAAAAGTTTTATTGAACAACATTTTTCTAATTTACTTAATTTCCTTAACTCCTTACTAGTACTTGATTATTAAAATGAATGGTAACATTCACAGAAAAATAGACAAAATGAAAAGGAGAGGACTTTGTACCAGATGAAGGAACAAGATAAAACCCCAGAAAAACAACTAAATGAAGTGGAGGTAGACAACCTTCCAGAAAAAGAATTCAGAATAATGATAGTGAAGATGATCCAGGACCTTGGAAGAAAAATGGAGGCAGAGATCGAGAAGATGCAAGAAATGTTTAACAAAGATCTAGAAGAATTAAAGAACAAACAAACAGAGATGAACAATACAATAACTGAAATGAAAAATACACTTGAAGGAATCAGTAGCAGAATAACTGAGGCAGAAGAACGGATAAGTGACCTGGAAGACAGAATGGTGGAATCCACTGCTGCGGAACAGAATAAAGAAAAAAGAATGAAAAGAAATGAAGACAGCCTAAGAGACCTCTGGGACAACATTAAACACAACAACATTCACATTATAGGGGTCCCAGAAGAAGAAGAGAGAGAGAGAAAGGACCCAATAAAATATTTGAAGAGATTACAGTCGAAAACTTACCTAACATGGGAAAGGAAAGAGCCACCCAAGTCCAGGAAGTGCAGAGAGTCCCAGGCAGGATAAACCCAAGGAGAAACACGCCAAGACACGTAGTAATCAAACTGACAAAAATTAAAGAAAAAGAAAAATTATGAAAAGCAGCAAGGGTTTTCCGACAAATAACATACAAGGGAACTCCCATAAGGTTAACAGCTGATTTCTCAGCAGAAACTCTACAAGGCAGAAGGGAAGTGGCATGATATCCTTAAAGTGATGAAAGGGAAGAACTTACAACCAAGATTACTCTACCAGGCAAGGATCTCATTCAGAGTGAATGGAGAAATTAAAAGCTTTACAGACAAGCAAAAACTAAGAATTCAGCTCCACCAAACCAGCTCTAAAACAAATGCTAAAGGAACTTCTCTAAGTGGGAAACACAAGAGAAGAAAAGGACCTACAAAAACAAACCCAAAACAATTAAGAAAATGGTCATAGGAACATACATATTGATAATTACCTTAAACGTGAATGGATTAAATGCTCCAACCAAAAGACACAGGCTCACTGAATGGATACAAAAACAAGACCCATATGTATGTGTTTACAAGAGACCCACTTCAGACCTAGGGACACATACAGACTGAAAGTGAGAGGATGGAAAAAGATATTCCATGCAAATGGAAATCAAAAGAAAGCTGGAGTAGCAATACTCATATCAGATAAAATAGACTTTAAAATAAAGAATGTTACAAGAGACAAGGAAGAACACTACATAATGATCGAGGGATCAATCCAAGAAGAAGATATAACAATTACAAATATATATGCACCCAACATAGGAGCACCTCAATACATAAGGCAACTGCTAACAGCTATAAAAGGGGAAAATGATAGTAACACAATAATAGTGAGGGACTTTAACACCTCACTGACACCAATGGACAGATCATCCAGACAGAAAATTGATAAGGAAACAAGCTTTAAATGACACAATAGACCAGATAGATTTAATTGATATTTATAGGACATTCCATCCCAAAACAACAGATTACACTTTCATCTCAAGTGCACACGGAACATTCTCCAGGATAGATCACATCTTGGGTTACAAATCAAGCCTTGGTAAATTTAAGAAAATTGAAATCATATCAACATCTTTTCCGACCACAACGCTATGAGACTAGAGATCAATTACAGGGAAAAAACCTAAAATAAATGGTGTTTTTTGCACTAGACTGATATTTTCCAATCATGCCTCCTCTAAAGTGCCTTTTAAAAGATTTTTGCTTTTATTTTTCTTTAAACATTTAAAACACACCCTGAATGTGACACATATTTCCAAATAAAGTTATGAAGTAGTTCATTCTCACTTGAGTAAAACAATATGAGAGTTTCCCTCTTCACCTGGTTTGATCCTGAAACAACATAATTGTGTGCTCTTGTGAAGATAAGAAGTTTCAATCCCAGGATCTATTGCTGGCAGGAAGATTTAGACTATTGATTAAAAATAAATCAAACAAAAAGCTCTGCAAAAAAATGAAGTCCACAACCAAGGGCCAGAAATCCAAAGTGTTGTTTTATGAATGTTCTTATTTTAATCTCCCTTCGGCTCTGCGTTCATTAGTGCATCTGGCAAAGCTCCTCAGTGAAGAAAGCTTGGCGTGGGAAAAGCAGTGTTTAAATTGGCTCAGAGAAGATAGAGTGTACAAATCTACTTTTGTCTCCGAGGAGGTATAATTTCTTCATTCATTTCCCCTTTAAAAACTTTTTCCATGTGCACTTATGAGTAAATTTTAGGGCACATGAAAATGGGGAAGTGATATCACCAGCTTGAACCAAGGAGTGTGTGGGTTGGCAGCCATGCTCTTGAGATCCTGAACCAAAGCTATTTTCTCTCCCAACTTGGCTTATTTCGTTGATTTCAGACCAGGGAAGAAAAAAGCTGCAAGTGGTACCTTTCCATGCTTACATGTGAGATGCAAATTGTGTTTATGTCATGGGTGGACTGTCCTTCAGCCTCTCGTAGTGTGGCACTGTGGCCACTGGGCCTAACTTAGGGTCCCGGTTGACTATATAATCATCAAGGAATTTGGCACTTGCGACTGAGGCTCTGAGAATCAGCTTTCAATTTTTCTTATTCTCTTTACCCTTGAGACTATCCCAAGATTCCTCTTGCCTCCTGCTGCATTACTGAAATGGAGTTCAGATTCTAGATCTTGTTGGAATCATTAAGAAGTGGTCTGTTGCATTTCATATTGTAAGAGCAGTAAAAATTCAAAACTTTCTCCTCTCCAGCTGCTGAGAGATTGGTCTCAATATCATTTGCCAGATAAAAGCTCTCTTAGATTGGTATTTGTCTTTACTGGTTTTATACAACATTTAGAACTTTCTATAATTTCAGTGGCCTCAGAAAAGGGTGGTTCACCCAAGGACTGAAACTTAATGGAAATACAATGCAAGGATGGGACCAAGTCAGGAGTGGTCTGGGGCCAGCTCCGGATAGCTCACAAAAGCCAGTGTTCTGACCCTTCTTTAGAATCCACATCTCTGCTTCCATCCGCATCGCATGCTCTTCCACTGTGGTCTATTAGTCAGAGCCCTGGCAGGATACACAGTGCACGGCCCATGGGGTGACTGAAGAGTTTATGAAGGGACCTTTGCAGTGATGTGGCCAGCGTGGAGCTAACATGCCAAGGGACACCTGCCAGATGGCCTGAAGGGTCAGAGGAGGGAACTGTCACCAACACCAGGTGAGAGCTGTGACCATGGAGAGGATCCCCAGACAGGAGCTGTGCCTGGAGACAGGCAAACTGAGCTACTGTCAGACAGATGTGAAGCAGGGAGGGGCTGTAAAATTCAAAGGAAAATACAGACGATAGTGAAGGTCAAGTAGACAGGAGGGCAACCCAGGGGGGGGAAAAAGAAGTTCAAGGTACATTTGTGCAGAGCTTAGACAGAATCCCATTGGCCCAAACAGCCAAGCTCTTTCTCTCTCTCTACTTCTGGCTTGCCCCTTCCCATGCTGGTCTTGAGTTAGTGTTCTGAGACCAGTTCTCCATCCATTTCATGCAGTCTGTATTATCATCATTTGGGAGCATCTAAGGGCTTGTGTAGATTCAGAGCTCATGATGTTTTAAATAAACCTGAGCCTCTGATTTGCTCAAGTGGAGACTCACCGATGCATTTCCTCTGGACAGTAATAGGGGTTTGGGGCTTCAAAAAATTCTTAAAGTATACAGAAGCTGCACAGGGAGAGCCCAGGTTCCGTTCTGCAGGAAGGAGACCTGAAGTCCTGTGCAGCCTTGAAGAAAGTTTCTCACAGAAATAACACGGTACAACTGCTGATTTGCGGTTGTAGCTATTGTGAAGGACCCAAAGGTCTCGGGCATTTGAGTTTACAACAAGGATAATAATATTCAGCTCCACAGAATTGTTGTGAAGATTAAATAGAATTTTTTAAGCTGGCATAAGTTTGGGTTGCCTGCTACAGGGTGGCAATTTGGGAGTCACTTAGCAAGAGAATGAGCCTAGCTCACTGCCCGGCACCCCCAGCTGAGTAACTGGGATTCAGAGCAAGAGATGAGGCAGTACTGTGCAGTCAGATAAAGCAATGGGGATTTAAATTGATTAAATAACTTGCCTTCCTCAATTAAAAAGAATTTCCATCATAATAATAACAGTGATAAATTGACTATTTTAATACATTGAAATAGTCACAAAATTAAAATTGAACTTCAATAACGTGAAAGATGTCACTTTTCCTAAGCAGGAATGTCCCACGACCTTGCGAGACCAAGTAGTAGTTAGTAGCAATGAATGCAATTAGAGAGACATAGAAGGTATGCATGTATCCTGATTAAAAGTACCTCACTGCTGCCGGTCAGCTCTGTCAGACCCTTGTGAGATACTTTGGATGTTCAAGGACTTCTCACCCCAAATTAACACTGCAAATACTGTGTTTCAGAGGGTTACCAAAAGTACAAGTTTTCCTTAGTGAGAAGTCTCTAAAATGAACCTCAGTGATGTATATGCAACTTCCATCACTAATCTTTCTTATTGCAACACAGTTTGCTGAATGCCAATTATGTATGTGCCAGGTACCTGGATAAATCTAAGTGAGACGGTGACTCCCATCAAGGAAGGCATAGTCTAGTGGAGGAAGTAGACCCAAAAACAGATGAGAAAAGAGGGCCTGGTAGCCCTGCCAGTTGTCAGCTTGGAAATGCCTTACTCCCAGGGCTGACGAGGGAGCTTTACTGTCATCAGCTTCCCTGAAATTGATAAATTAGATGCAGACAGCTAGAGTCTAGAGCTGCCAGATACATCCTTAGGATTGAAATATAACCGTGCTCTACGCAGAACTGTAAGGACATGCTGAATGCGCTGTATTATTTATCTGAAACCTGTTTAGAGGTGAGAGAAAATATGGGAATGATGGTAATAATTACTATAATGAGGCCTGTTCTCTGCTGCTCTGGAAGGAAGCAGCCTGCAGTAGATGTTGTCTGGGTTGAATGGGACAGGGAGGCATCCTCTTCTCATAACCACTCATCCACACATTGCTGGCCACGTGCACATGCATGTATCTGTGTGTGTGTGTATCTGTCTGTGTGCTTGTGTATGTGTCCTCACCTATGACTTGTTCTTTGAAAAGGAAGCCGGGAGTAGGAAGGGGTTGGGATAAACCAGAAGCGACCAGGCTAGACTCAGATTCTGGAGCTGGTGCTCCTCTGAGGTAATTTATGTTTCTGAGAAGCTCACTGCTTTTCCATTAGCGGCTCTCAGATGCGTGACTGTGCTGATGGTGGCCGCGTGATTCTCTGGGCGCCCTAAGAGGTATGTCTCTTTGCAGCTCAGGGGAATGCTTTTCTGTATCCTCCCGAGCCAGGAAAAACGTCAAGACTAACACCTATCAGAGTGAATCTATCACACATTTTTCCTACAGATACAATAGGTATCAGTCACCTCTTTTTTGTTTTTGATCATCAAATTAAAACCCAGAGAAGTAAATTAATTTGTCTGAAGTTGCACAGTTAATCAGACAAATAATGTGTATTATTATTATTGGCTGTATTATTAGCTGTTTTAATTCTTATGTCTTTTCACCCCCTAGTGTATTTGGAATAAGTTTCCATTTGCCTCTTTTCCTAGAAATGAATGCAGTCTGTGTACTTTGGAAAATGCCACGCATTTTCTCTTTTTTCCCCCACTCTTATTTTGTTTGCGTTTCATCTGTATCTGTTAGGCTGAAATAAGCTATAAATTATTTAGCCAACTTTGTCACATCTGTGATCCACAGGACACAAAATTGGATTCTCTCCCAGTCTTTCTCATTCTAGGAAATTCAGCCATGTTCATGACATATTTTTTCCCTTAACTTTACAACTTTCTGCTTGGCTGATCAACTTGCAGTTTAAAGAAGTATATTCTTGAATATTTTCTATCTCTCTTGACTGAATGGGGAGGAGAGAAGATTATCGTCAGTTTAATTTGAGACGCAAGAATTTTTTTCATGAATGTTATTTTTCTTGAGATAAATAGTGAAACTTTTTCACTGAGTTCATTGAGTTTGGGCACTGTGCCACTGTCTTCAGTTGAATGTTTTGAAAACAAAGTAAAACACCACATAAGACAGCCCCTCTGGTAGCAATGCGGAGTGGTAGGCTCTAAGCTCACAACTCCAATGACATGGACTTTCTCTCTGATCAAGAAACCTTTGTGTTGATCCAGCTGCGCTGAGCTGTGAGCCTCACTTACCTCATTTAATAGTTGACACAGGGAAGGGCTAATTTCATTCCTGCTCAAGGTGACTAATGGTGGCAGGGCCACAACTGGAACATGGACATCAGCTGCTGGACACTGACTTACTTTTCTTTCTATGCATGTGGGACCCTTTACTCCATCCTTGTTGCCTGTAGGTAAAAGTCAACTCCACACAGAGCGTACAACACCCTGATGGTTTGTCACCTGCCAACATGTCCAGGGTTATTCCCTGCTTTGTACATTCTGTATCTTCTGCCCGAATGCACCTCGCTGTGACCCCCCTCCCCCTCCCCAAGCCCACCACATCTACCTTGTGAGCATTCATTCAATTTTCAACCCCAGATTGTCCCCCCTCCACCAGGAAGCCCTCTCTGTCCTCTCCCCTTCTCACACCCAGTTTTCTTTCTCACATGGAACATTTATTCATTTATTGATTTATTCAACAAATATTTCTAAACACTCACTAAGTGCCAGGCACTGAGCTGAGCACAAACCACGCGCCACTGAACACAACTGAGCAGCTCCTGTCCTCATGGAGCTTACAGTCTGCTGGAGACATTAATTAAAGACAGTGAGCACACAGATAAATACGTAATCACAACTGGGAGGAGAGCCAGGAAGGGAATAAAGGCCGTGCCTGGAGCCTGCAGCCCCATCTCCGCACCTCCAGCAGCGGCGGCAGCTCTCGGGACCGGGAAGGGAGGAGCCCGAGGGCGCCTCTGTGCTCCCTGGACACCGGCTCCTCCCAACCTACTGGCTCCCCAGCTCGGGCTTCTGCTGAGTAAAGGCCGGAAACATACGACACTACAGTAAGGAAGGGCCTTCGGTCAGGCAGCAAGGGGTGACACTGGGGGTGTGAAGGCGACGCCTCGTTCAGATCTGCAGTGAGGGCTGATCTCCAATAACCGCAATGACGTGGGGAGGCGCCTCACGGGGTAAAACACGATCCAGGGACCTGGATGGTGACCTGGTCAGAATTCTCTTAACCCCTGCCCTTGCCTTCATACTTAGGATTAATTAATAGGGGGTATTACATTCTCTCTACAAATCTTTCTGGGAAGACACATGAATACTTTTGTAAAAGTATTGCAGTTTTTGAAAAGTGTCCAAAAAAGTCAACTATCTCTGAAAAATAAAAGTGTACCTATAAAAAGAGAACATCAATAATAGGCTCAGAGCTCATGAGCAATGCTTGACGTGATGCTCACTCTCTGGGGTTTATTTTCAGCCTTGTCAAGAAATATTTGCACCATTGTAAAGCAATTATACTCCAATAAAGTTGTTAAAAAAATTTGCCTTCATATTACAGAATTCTTATGAGGGTGTTTGTTCTTTTAAAAATCCTATAATCGTTAAATTCTTGGACTGAAATATACTCTGTAAACTGAAAGAAAAATCTAAATTACAAAGATAGCTTGCAGTTTTTAAATATAATGAACTTGTTACTTCTCACCTGTTTTATTCCTTCAATTTAAGTGGGTCATAGAAAATACAACATTATTGTATCCATTTGAGTTGAAGGCTTGTTATGCAAAATTTTTTCTTCTTCTTTCATCTTTTAATTCTAAAGAGTGTGGTTACTCTAGGTAAAAAATGAGATCATTACTTACGTTCCCTTACTTTTAAAGGAAATTGTCCAAATCACATTTGTTCATATGGAATTGCTCTTAGAAACTTTGTTATTCAATATTTTGTAGTCAGCAAAACAAAGATTTTAATAAAATCCAGGTGACAAATGTCTCAAGATGTTTGAAATCTTACTTTGTCTACTTAAAATATTAATAGTTGTATTAGGGAATCTTATTTATGTTTTTGAAATTCTTTTGTTTAGTCTTTCACAATTATTAAAAATAATAGGCTATTTAAAATGTTTATAAGAAAAAATTTAAAACTGTAACATGGAAAGTTCTATTTGGTTTTTCCCTTAAACTTCTTTTAAGAAGAAAAAAGTAATACCATCCAATACATTTAGGTTTGTTTTAAAAAGGCATTCCTTCAAATACGTCTATTTGGAAATACACACTAGCTTTTACAGTGCCCATTACAACATATTATTAGTAATAAATAGAAATATTTTATGTTAACTATAAGTGACAAAAATCTTTACAAATTAATATATACAATGTAAGAGAAAGGTGTTCTGTCAGTTTAATGATTTATTGTAATGAATTTTGATTCCAAAAAATTTCATGGAATAAATGCTTGCTTACTGGCTTATTTGGAAAGATGCTAAAAGCACCTCAGCTCAAATGATCTCCCTCATTGGTGCCCCACATTTCACCATTTGCATTTAATTTTCTTCATGCTAAGCTTTGCCTCTCCTGGTGGGCTTTGTGTGGGTTTTTTTTCCTTCTTCTTCTTCTTCTTTGTTGTTTTTGTTTGTTTTGCTTTTAACATGTTCTGTTTCTGAGAGACAGTAATTCTCCATGATGCCTTAGTGAGCTTGATCCCACCCAGCTGCTTTGCTCCCTGGAATGAGTTGCCTGGGGGCACAGGGACTCTAAAAGGAGCCAGACCAAGAAGCAGGATGGCTGTAGGGCCGGCCCAGAATAAGGAGTAATGGTCACTGATCATGTTAGGCAAATAGCAGATGTTCTGGGTGGCAAATGTGTGTCAGGGGTACATGCGAATATTTCCATGACCCAGAGGTTTTAGCCTGAGGGCTTTCTCTAATGAATTCAGCACACTGATCAAAAGGTTTACATTGGTCTAATTTATTCATTCCTTCAATGAGAAGCTGAAAATGAAAGAGATGGTTAAATGCTGACTGAAGTGGGATTAAACCCAGATTAATTTGTCCTCCACTATTGTGTGTTTCAGAGATTGGAGCACAGGGAAGTTTTGGTGGGCTTGTTGTTCCTGGTTTTCCCGTTCATCCCAGCCAGCAACCTCTTCTTCAGGGTGGGTTTCGTGGTGGCCGAGAGAGTGCTATACATGCCTAGGTAATTACTGCTCCTGGATTCCTCTTTATGAGACCAACACTGATGGCTCCAGAGAGACTGTTCTTTGTGTGTATGACAGATCTTTGCGGTGTTTATTACCCCAGCTTTAAAAACAGCCAAAGAGGAAGTTGGATGAGAATATTGACCAGAGTATATTCAGAATTTTAGCAGCAATCATTTACCACGGCTTCTTTGTTCAAGTATCTGTGTTTCTTAAACATAATTATAGTAACTTTCTAGAAATATTTGTTGATTTGGATAAAATTATTAACCGTGTTAAGTAGCATGATTTTAATTAATTTCTATCTTCTTTCTCTCTCTTTCTTTGTTCTTTAATTTAAAAATAGGAACAATCTGAAGGAACCTTGTCCTTGAGAAAAAAATTGGTTAAAATTATAAAGGGCATTCAGACTTGTATGATTACATAATGCCACTTAGCTCTGAATATTTGAATGTGCTGAAGCTTGTCTGTTCGCTAGTCTTATTCAAATGTCAGCATTCCAAGGCCTGTTTCTTTTCAAAAGCCTGAAAATGTCTCTGAAATGGTTCTGCCGGTTATCCATTGTGTGACCTTGAGTAGCACATGAAGATTTTTTTTTTTGGCACCCATGTTATCTCATTTTTAAAATAAGGATTTTATTAAGCTTCCTAAAATTAAGTAATTTGATGAATTATACATAAGAATGAACTTTTCTCCTTTTTAAATTTTTTTAAGACCTTTTTATTTTTTATTTTATTATTTTTTTTTTTTTGGCCACACCACGCAGCATGTGGGATCTTAGTTCACCAACCAGGGATCAAACCCATGCCCCTTGCATTGGAAGGCAGAGTCTTAACCACTGGACCACCGGGGAAGTCCCAAGAATGAACTTTTCTAAAAGGCAACAAAATAAATACAGTAAACCAAAATATTATCAGGAAATTATTCATTTTTATTTCTTCATTTTGAGTTAGAAATTTAAGTTAATTTTAAACTTAATTTAAATGAGATTAATTTAAGTATTAAATAGTAAAATTTATTTCATTTATGGATATTGAGTTAGAAATTTTAAAATGCATATAATTAGAAATGAATTTCATAACCTTCGATTCCCCCCAAAGTAAGTATCTAACAGCTTTCTTAAGACTTAACAGCATCTTGTTTTGACTTAGTTAAGGAGAGGGTGGCCCTTAATTTTCTTTATGTGTCTACAGCACAGTTTGGGAAGGAGATTATTTCTTGATAAAAGCTATTTGATGAAGACAAAAATACGAAATTTCTTTGAGTTCTATATTGACTTAAAATAATAAGCTTATGAGGGCTTGCCAGTACTGAGGAATATGGAGGGCAAAGGAGGACCTCAGTGTCTGTTCTAGATGTGTTTTTGCTTAAAGCAGCTGAGTCAGGTTTTGTCTGTAGGACTCCTGATTCCAAGTGGAATCTGTATTTATTCTTCACTTAACAGATATTCACAGAGCGTCTGTCCCAGGCATGCTCTACTACAATCTGAGGCTGCAAAAATAAGTGAATCTCAGGTTTTTTCCCCTCAAAGAGTTTATTAACTGCTGATTAAAAACAAAATGGTGTCTTCCTCTCTAATCATTTAACAGATCTGCATATTCTTTAAAATAGTATCATACTCAGTAAACATTAATTGTATCAAAACTTTTATTGAACCTTTATTATAGGTCAGTCTCTATGCTAAGCATGTTATATTTATTTTATCAGTTAATTCATGCCGTATGTGGTGGTTCATAGCACGTTCCTGCAGTCAGAGTGTGACCTGAGTGTGATGTCACAAAACCTCTGTTTCCTCATCTGTGTCAAATGAAGATAACAGCACCCAACTCAGTGAGATTTTAATGGCATTAAATGAGATGGCCATTTATAAAAATGTTTTCTATAAAAAACTTATAAAATGCTTTATATTGTACATGTTCAATAAGTAGCAAGTGTTATCGTTGATATCAGCTTTCTGATGTAGCTAATACCATAATACCCATTTTACAAAAATAAAGCCTGGGCTCTGAGAGGTTAAATGACTTGCCCAAGTGGCATAGCTAGTTAAGTGGCAAAGCAGTGGAATAGAGATCCTTGTCTGCTGACAGATCTGGCACCTTCCAGGTTATGTTGCTTCTCTGATGGTAACGTCTCCTCAATTGAAAAAGATGAAGAAAATACGAACACAGGAAAGTACTTTCAGCTCAACTCCATTTGGAAATCAGCGCAGGATACTTTCAAGAGTCCTGAGATCTGAATCCACAGCACTTGGTGTTCTGAGTGCATGTGTGGTAAGATTTTCTAATCCAAATACAAGAGAAAGTTTTTTGAGGACATAAAAGGGCTGGAATTTTAAACAAGAGGTTAAATTTCATTCTTCTGGAAGAGAGCCTCAGGTAAACATTATAGAAGCCCATAAAATTGTCATCAACCATTTGTGAGCTGTCTTATTGAAAGTCAGGGATTTCTGTCGCCCAGGTAGGTGTGTCCTCCAAACACCCACAGAATCATGCCAGCTCTGGCTCTTCCTGTGCTGCCATATCTTCAATAGACCTTTTTGTGACTCCATTTCTTTTCTCTAAAACAGGCAAAGTCATGCCCTGCCCTTTTTCCACTAGGAATAAGCTGATTTGGATTAAAATAAAAGTTTGAAATATAAAGAAAACATCAATATTACCAAGAGCAGGTGCCTGCCTCTCAGAACCTATTTGGATTTTGCTGCATTTGGCAAACTCGGTGCAGAGTCATCCAAAATCAATTTCAGGAAACCGGTCTTCATTTAAAAGATGGCTGTCCTTTTCTCTCCAAGTTCCCGCATCTGTGCATCGTCGTGCTGATGTCAAGCACCCATCATTTTCCGAGGGTTTGTCTTTACTGCCCAGCGTCTCCTGGATTCATATCCATATCATCACTGTGCCCAGCCAGGCCTCTTTCCCCCTCCAGAGCCGTGGTCTTGGCAGATGCCAAGGCCATGTGACTAGGAAGTGGAAGTGTCTCCTGCCCCTTATAGATGGTCCTGGAGGCTGAGGGAGAGGGCACGTCACTAGTCCAGGTACACAACTCTGAGCACAAACCTGAGAGTTTAACTCAAATTGGGGGGAACTGGGGTTGGAGGAAGCCGAGGAGTTTTTGAGAGAGCCATTGTACCTCTCACAAACCCCAGCCTTCCTTCACAGTCATTGTTGTAAGTAGCACCATAAGGGAGCTGTTTTTTGTTTGTTTGTTTGTTTAATTCATTTATTTATTTATTTTTATTTTTGGCTATATTGGGTCTTCGTTTCTGTGCGAGGGCTTTCTCTAGCTGCGGCAAGGGAGGGGGCCACTCTTCATCGCGGTACGCAGGCCTCTCACTATCATGGCCTCTCTTGTGCGGAGCACAGGCTCCAGATGCGCAGGCTCAGTAGTTGTGGCTCACGGGCCTAGTTGCTCCGCGGCATGTGGGATCCTCCCAGGCCAGGGCTCGAACCCGTGTCCCCTGCATTGGCAGGCGGACTCTCAACCACTGTGCCACCAGGGAAGCCCCAAGGGAGCCGTTTTAATTATGGTGCTGGATTCCATTGTTATCTAAAATTGTGCAGCTGAGTCAGAAATCCAAACCTCTGTGGGGAAACTTCTGTGCTGTGGCTTTAGAGAGTTTCTAATGACTTCATCGGAGGCAGTTTACACATGCTGACAGTTTTCATGAAAATGGGGACTTTTCTCCAAAAAAGATTTTACTCAGCAGAGACCAGCCTCCCCCATCTCAGTGGAGAATGGTAGACAGTTGGGTAAGGAGCTGCTGGAATCTTCCTCAGGGCTGCAGAGAATGTTGCAGACGCTGCAGGCATTCCTTGGAAGGTGCCAGAGCACCAGGTGATGCCCGGTGCATTTAATAAACCTACACGCTGGCTTCCACGATGCTGAAGGATGTGTCCAAGCCTTTTATACACACGGGAATCTTCTCTGCATGGAAGATTCTCTTCTCTCCTTCCATTATTGACCTACAAGAAAGAGCCATTCTCCATAGCATTCGTACCCAAGTACTTTGAGGAAAACATGTACTCTGTGGCTTTCTTGAAAATTCAGATCATCATCTTTATGCAGAAAATCCATGTTGTCTCAAAAACTTCAGCAAACTGGGGGAAGATGAAATAGAAAGCTCAGTTGGTAGGTGAACTTCCTACTCATTAAATATTCAAGGTAAGGAGCAAGTTTCTAGCCTTGGGATCCCATCCGTGAACACTACAGAGGTCACGTCTACCCTCACCGAAGCCCAGGCGAGTTTCCTATATTTTTGGTATTAAAATATCCCAGGGAGCTGGTTTGGCCATTTTACAAGAAAAGCCCAGAACGAGTTGGACCAACAGTGCTCTTTCATCCTCTGCCTTTCTGCCTGACAATGAACAAGCCACTTAAATCTTCTAGCTTCTGTTCTCCCTCCATCCTAACCTAGCACAGACCCAAAATATCACCTGCCTCTCACTTGCACTTTGAAATCTGTGGATAAAAGGGACAGAAATGGGCAATTTATTTGACACTGCATGGCTTTAGGGTCAGAGTTTTACCCCCAAAAGAAATTGGAATAATCTTTTCTTCTGGTGATAAATACCAATTTTATGGATGTCTTTTTTGAACAGGCAGGAGAGTTTGGGGCTTAAATCATTCTTTCACAGAAGTTTTGATCTCTTATTCTTATCTCAAGAGAAGCGTATAATTTAATGGCTACTTTTTTGTATTTTATAAAAACCACATTAGAATGCTTCAAAGGACTAAAATTTCTTAGAATCGATGAAGCAGAAATAGTTGTTGAGAGCTCTCCAGTAAAGTTGTAGAATGTGATCAGAGATCCATTCACATGCCAGATTAAGGGTGATTTATTCGCTTCAGTGCCAAAGAGCAAATTCCTAAACTACTTTAAGAAAACATGAATGAGTGGAGAGGGGAAAAGAACGGACAGAAGTGAAGGCAGAACCAATAATGTGGTTGGAACTGATCAAGAAAAACTGGGATCACAGAAGGAGAAGTTAGACCACCTGTGTTTGAGGGAAGAAAGAAAATTTTTAAATTGCCCTACTCTTAGAAAGAGATGCCATTGTTTTGTATAGTTCCTAAGCTAATGAACACATCAGGCATGGAGAAATGGAAGACAAGTGACTCTTTTCCATATTCAATTTTGAGAAATACCTTCAAATCACACCTATTAATTCTAAATGGAATTTTTAATCTTACACAGGTTGCTATTGAAACAGTACTGCAGTATTTGTTCCTCAGGATGCAAAGTGAGAAATGTCACCTCTGAAAGAACACTGCCCCTGTTATCTGACACTGGGGATCCCTACTGATGAGCCATCTATGCATATGCTCCTTCAGAGCTGCTGGAAGAGAGTGATGATTATTTGGGAGCGAATCAAAGTTTTGCCAAATACTCAAATCATCAGAGAAATCATTTGATATCAATAAAACCTTACTTTAGCAAACCCAGTAGAAGGAGAACTGACCTGGGAATCAGCACAGCCCAGTCTGTCCTGTGCCGCCTGGCTGTCCTGGGGGAATCACTTTCACTTTCGTATCTGTAAAACCTGAGTGTTGGCCTTGCCCGGTAATCCCCTAATGTTGCTTAGATCTTTGTGCCACAGTTGTCTCTGAACTAGCCAAACTGGGGGGTGAGGAGAGAAAGAGAGATAATGCAGTGAGTTTTTCATAAAGTTAAATCAATTCATTTAAAAAATTATGAAATTATATGTTTCCTATATTTTTGGTATTAAAATATCCTTTCTCGGGCTTCCCTGGTGGCGCAGTGGTTAAGAATCCGCCTGCCAAGGCAGGGAACAGGGGTTCGAGCCCTGGTCCGGGAGGATCCCACGTGCCGTGGAGCAACTAGGCCCGTGCGCCACAACTACTGAGTCTGTGCTCTGGAGCTCGAGAGCCGCAACTACAGAAGCCCACGCGCCTAGAGCTTGTGCTCCTCAGCGGGAGAGGCCACCACAGTGAGAGGCCCGCGCACCACAGCGGAGAGTGGCCTCCACTCACCGCAACCGGGAAAGGCCCGCGCGCAGCAAGACCCAACACAGCCAAAAATAAAAAATAAATAAAATAAAAATAAATAAATTTAAAATATCCTTTCTCTTCCTGCATGACGAGAGCAGGAGGGGATATACAGCCCTCCATTAGTTCCTCCTCTCCCACCCAACTCCCTCCTTTTGGACATTTTGCTGGTTTGGGAAATCTGAACTCCAGTTACCATAGTGCTGCATGGTCTCGAAGGTCCCATTCAGCTCCCAAGTTCAACTCTTTGTGACTTAGAATAACCTTGTGGAAAGCATGAATTTTTCCTCTTAGGAGTTGAAACACATATTCGTCCTGCTCAGTTTCAGCAAGATGCCCAAGTAGGGCAAGGGGGACATGTCCCCTGGGGGGAAGCAGGAGCAAAGAGGAAGTTCATCTGCCACGAGGACAGGCTCTCTGAAGGGCCTGGCAGTGGGCACTAGGGGATGGTCTGGGCAGCACTGGTGTGGGGCCTCCTCCGTGAGCTGATAGGGTGTCCTCATAAGCATCAGGAACATGTGTTGCTTAGAAGTTCCCACGGACGAGCATCAGTGAGGAGTATGGGCCAGTAGGAAATAGGAGCCTAACCACTGGGGCAGGGCAACAAGAGCAATGGCAGATGCCCCGTCCCCGGGGCCATGGTGCAGGCAGCTTATCAAGAGAGGTTGCAGCCATGAGAACAGGTCAGACGTTCGTGTATCCGTATCAAGTCGTGAGGAGAGACTCAGGAATTGTGCTGAAGCCTAATATCAAAACCGGGCTCAGAGCACAGGTAAGGTTGCTCACAGGGTGACTGGTACCGAGTCCAGTGTGTCCCTCTGTCCCCCTACACTGGGTTTTCAAAAGTCCATCAAAGTTGTTCCTCAGTATACCATGGGGTAAGGATGGGAAGATTTGACTTCAATGTGTTCAACCCCTTGAGACCTGAACTCAGAAGAGGAATGAGATCTGGGAGGTAGACCTTGTCCGGTGAGGGCTACTTTCCAGGGCAGTGCCCAGGTAGGGAGGGTCCTGGGGCTGCACGGGACTTGGTAATGGTCACCAGGTCATGGTGAGGGTGAGTGCTGTATGAGTTCTTCCTTCCAGGAAGGAAGCAGCAGGGCTTTGCTGAGGAACTTAACTGACTGTGTTACAAAACTGGAGATTGTAGGTCACATAGAGCAGAGCAATGGTAGGAATGAGTGAGCTGAGAGGAGGTCAATGTGCTCATGGGCTGAGGATCAGTTGGCCAATCTGTTGTGCTCAATGAATTGTGCTCAGCCAACGGCACAAAGTGAGGATAAACTTGAACAGTTATTTACTAGACTGGAATCATGGCCTTACTATTAGAGAACCCTGTTAGTTATAAAAGATGAATGTTTATGTCCGAGTCCTTAATGGAGAACAGCAAATGTCTTGGAAACCAGGATTTGAACGTAAAATTTGGAGAGTAGAATCTGAATTCAGATGAGACTAAATGGAATAATATATGTGCAAATTGCTGTAAGCTATGCTAGGTAATTGCAAGTCATTATTTCAGTCTGCCTTGTACAAATGAGGAGATTGGGTGAGTCAAAGTGGAAGGAAATCAACGTAGCAGAGTATAGGCCTCTCCTTCCCAGCCCTTTTCCCCCTCCTCCTTCAGTACTATAAACCTCTGTTTTCTTTTTTAACTTCATGCGCTCAAAAGTAAACAACCCCAAAGGAAAAAAAAAACTCAGCTCATGACAATGAGAACAGATTGGTGGTTGCCAGAAGCAGGGAATGAGGGGTGGGCAAAATGGGTGAAGGGGGTCAAAAGGCACAAACTTCCAATTATAAGTTAAATAAGTCCTGGGCGTGTAATATTTAGTTAATAATACTGTATTGTATGTTTGAAAGTTGCTAAGAGAATTAGATATTAAAAGTTCTCATCACAAGAAAAAGAAATCGTAACTGTGAGGTGATGTGTGTTAACTAGAGTTATTCTGGTGCTCATTTTGCAATATACAGAAATATCAAATCATGATGTTGTACACCTGACACTAGTATGATGTCATATGTCACTTATATCTCAATTTTTTAAAAAAGTGAACACCCCTAACTTAGCAGGCTAGCATTCTGAAACAGAAAACTGGAGGAGGTTATGAAACGTGCCCCTGGGAGTGGAGGAGAGACTAGCTTGTGGGTATCACACACCCAGTCACCTGCCTGGAGGGTGTGAATGGATTTAAGTGTTGCCATTTCAACCTCCCTTCCGTTAAGACCCCTTGTCGTTATTAGTGAATCTATTTCTTTCCTTTGCTCTTGGATTCTGTGCTGGGAAATACATCTCAAACCAGTGACTTCTTATACAAATTTTAGTAATCTTAAAATATCCTCCCCACTATTTTAGAAACCTGGATTGTCTTGCCCTCATGAGAGTTGGGACCACCATTTTGTATGTTTGTGTTTTCTCATAATACCCAGAAAAATACTTCTTTAGAGAGTATTGTAGAAAATTAAAGAACACTGGACATATGACACAGCATGTACAGTCAGGTCTGTGCTAATATAGGGGAAGAGACGAGGGGACGGCAACAACAGTGAATTGTCCATTAATGCCTTTGCTTCAAAAGTGAAGATGCCTGACTCTAGAATATGGTGGTTTACGGAAGAAATGGCAGAATTTAGGTCCTAGAGCTGAGTATACTGTACGAGGGTTGAGAAAGGTTGTTTTTCTGGTTTTTTAGAATTAGATTCAGCGTGACTTGGGAGGTGGTTGGCTTTGGCCAAAAGGCCTCTCAGGCCCAGATGGAAAATTTGTTGTGGCTACTGGAACCAGGCTGAGAGGGAAGTAAGCCAGGCTCGGGTGAAGGTGCCTGCGAAGGGAAACACTGCCCTCTGAGTATGGACAGTACTCCTGGTGATAAGTCATCTTTGGGCTCGACTTGGATTGATTCATTTTTAAGTTCACTTTTGTTTCCATGTTAGTTTCCGGTACCTTCCACTGCAATGTTCAATCACACTTAGGAAGCAGCCCCTCTTACATGCAAAAATGAATAAAACAGTACTCTAGCCTTAAAAACTGGCCCAAACTTCCAAACAGTTAACGCTTTGTTTCTTATCAAAGTTGAATACAAAAGCCTCTTCATTATGCGTTAATTCACCGAAGAGTTTATGTTTTTCATTTCCTTCACTTTCACAAAGATAGACAGAATAGAGAAAGATTTGAAATGGATCTAAGGGAAGATTTGCTTAGTGCTTTTTGTGGTCGAGGTTTATGAACGTTCATTAACTTAAGTATGTGGCCATATGTATTTCACATATGACCAGTGTACCTTGTTTTCTTCAGTATTTTGTTCTATAAAAATGATGTATGAGTCATACCTTTCAGAAGCCAACAATATCGTACAAGGTATTTTGAAGTTTTAAGGGTGTTCTTGGTGGATGCTCTTAAAAGACTTACAGTTGTCCTGTAAATTAGACAGTTTGGGTCAATCTGGACTTTGATAAACTAGGTTTCTTGAGGTGTATTTACAGATCTACCACGTATTTTATTGATGTAGTAATACACACATGAACACATAGACACTGCCCTTGAGAACACTGATACCTTGTATTCAGTTCACAGAGCACACCCACATATATTATTTCATTTACTCCATGCAACAACCTTTCAAGGTAGCTGTATTTTAAGCTGCCTTGAAGGCAGGCAATATTTAGCCCTTGTAATACAAACAACTAAGGCCAGATCAGGCTCTGTAAGTAAATCTGTCGCACAGAGCTCACCAGTGTCAGAGAAGAACCCAGCTTTCTAGACCCAGTTCTAGACTCTTTATTCTCCAATGAAATCCTTCTCCTCGCTGCAAACCCCCAAAGTCTGCACCAGAACACTTGTTCCACTACACCTAGTAGTGCTCTAGTTACCTTAGGAAGTTACTACATTTACAGGAGCCAAATACAGAGTTATCTGTTTCCACCTGGAATACATGTAAACTCTGCACCTTTCCTGCCTTCTACTCTATTTAGCAGAAAATAATGTCCTAATAATATTATTATTATCATAACATAATATTAATGCTATTTACTGTTTAGTGTGTATCATCAGTTGTGCACAGTGTAAAATTATTATTCCCTTTTACAAAATAAGAAAATTAAGAACCGGGTAATAAATAATTTGTCTGAAATCAAACAACAGTAAGTGTCAGAATTGAGAGGCAAACGGGTTTTTTTCTGATTCAGACCCTGCCTTACTTACCACTGGAGGTCTCATAAATTTTAGAGCTGGTAGGTGAGCTGGGAGGTTGAGAGGAAGCATGTCATCTTCAAAGAGGTAAAAGAGAATTAGCAGACTCTCAGAAGGTGAAAGCAAAGGGTTTTTCTCCCAGTTTGCTCCATAGGTAATGCCGAGAAAAGAACAGAACAAATCTATTTATGGAGAAGTAAATGTAAAGAAGCTTTTCATACCCAGCCCAGCACCCCTAGGATGGGGAGTTAAGGAAATGCACGAGAGATACCTTTTTCTTGGAATGTGAATAAACTCACATCCACATGCATTCAGTCTTTTGGGAAATTTCCCCATCCATCAAATGTTTGAGATAAAAAAGAAAAGGCAAGAAATGGGGACACTAATGAACCTGGACCAGCTTCCAGGTTCAATCTGATCTGAGGAGCCACCATTGTCTCCCTGGGGCTTCCTGTGCTATAGCGTCAAACACCTATTTGGGGCTCATGGTTCCAGGGCTTTTTTGTTTAACCATTTGGGGTCAACATCCATGAGACCAGAATAAGATCTGAAGGTCAGATAATTTGCCAGTTGGGGATTCAACAGATCAACATGAAGTTCATTAGGGACGTGTTTCATTTAAACTATCTAAAGTTGGGAATTTTTTAGAGTAATAAAATAGGAAGAATGTGTCTGTCTTGTATCATTAATGCTATTTATAGATACTCTCAGTGGGTTGTTTGAGCTTGTTAAGTTAAAAGGTAGAATTTCAATTCTACTTAATAGCAAAACACTTCTCTTTGCTGCATATAATAAAACAGAAAGTAAAGCCGTAACAAACATCATAAAATACTTGGCCCAGTCATAGAAAATTGTCATCTCTCCAGGGTTGATGTAAATGGGAAGGGGAAATGTTGTTCTTTTATCACTTAAGAGCGTGAAAGTACCTTTGTACTATCTACACGACGACTAACTACTCAAAGTTCTCAAACAACAGGTTTAAACGTTTTCTATTCAAATTTGAAAGGACAGACGTTGTTGATTGATATTTCCTATTCAATTCTCTTTGGATTTGCATTTTTTAAAGGAGAGATGCAGCTTTCTTTAGTTTTTATAAGCACTGTGGGCTGAGCAGCTTGTCAGTAAAATACATTCAAAATTGGAGATCCCTGTGGCCTGTGAACGAGAGATCATCTCTGTGCTGCTTTCTCTGGGACAGCCATGGTGCCTCTCAAGCGTGCTTTGAAAATGTTTCTCGGTACTGAGCTAAGCCATTCAGCAGCCAGCTGGACTCTTGGTTCTCCAGGTTATGATGGCAGTTGTCAGTGGTTTACACTGACTCCTTTGGGCTCTCTGGGGAGGTCTCTGGTCAGAGCCCAGATTTTCCTTAACCAGGTTAAGCAGACCAAACTGGAGTCTGGTTTCATTTCCCTGGAGGTCAGAAAAGTATGTATTTTCTCATTTGCTTGATTTTCCACTTTCAAAATGAGGACTTGCCCTGCCCCAGTAATGGAGAGAGCAGTCCTACCCCCCTGCAGCTGAGATCTGCAGTAAAGCAGATGTTGAAAGATGAAATGTCATAATAGAGAAGCATCTTAATCTCTGATATTGTGTTCAAGTTTTTAAGAATGTGATACCCTCTAAGAAATTTGCAAACTTAAGTGGAGATGATTTTATATGGCTTAGCATTTCTTTAAACCATATGTCAATACAAGGACTTCTGAAAAAAAATGATTATGTTACTTGATCCCGATGCCTGTGCTGAGTGGAAGGAATGGTATTCTCCTTCGTTTTGGCTGTAGCAGGGCTCAACAACTGTGGCCTGTGAGTGGAATCTGGCCCATCGCCTGATTTTATAAATACATTTTGTTGGAACACAGCCATGCCCATTCGTTTACATAAGTGTCAATGGCTGCTTTCCTGCTACGAAGATAGAGTTGACTAGGAAGGACAGAGCCCATATGGCCTGAAATATTTACTCTCTGGCCCCTTACAGAAAAAGTTTGCCCACTCCTGAATTATAGCACAGCGTTAGGGCCGTGGGACTTCTGATCTGACTCTATTCCTAGCTTTTGGAGCTATGGGCAAGTTATTTAAGTCCTCTAAGCTTTAGTTTCCTCATTTATGAAGTGGGAGATACTGAGGATTGAGTTTTTTAATTAGATAATATATTTAAAGCCAGTACTGTCCTTGTTCCAGACGCTACAAGTATTGGACAGGCCCACATAAAGATCTTAGCACAGTGCCCGACACGTAGGGAGTACTCAACAAACGTGCAAACGTACAAAATCGCTGATCTGGTTGCTGTCATCTTCATTATCCTCGTGTTCTGCCACTTGGTGGCCGTTGCTCTGGAGCTGTTGGAATCCCAGTGTTTCCCTTCCCCACCGCTCTGCCAGATGGCAGCTCTTTCCTACAAGGAGGCAGTTAATGACCATTGAGATGTCATGTATGGAGTGATTGGGAAGGAAGTAGGTGAAGCTGTGTGATAAAGTGTGAGGAACACAGCAGTCAAGGCAGAACCCCAATGTCAGGACAGCAGGTGGAGTGTGGGCTCTGGAATCCGGAATTCCGGGGGTTTTGTCTTTGCTCTACTGGACATGAGCTGTGTGATGGAATTCAGCAAGTGCGTTCGCTTCTCTTCTTCAGTGTCTTCAGGAGTTTAATGCTGCTAACAGTGACCCCCAGGGATATAAGGATGAACTGAGCTCCTGTAGAGAATGTACTCGGCACATAAGATGTGCTCGATTAACATTGCTCCTCAGAGGTGCTGCTTTACGAACGCAGGGGGAGAAGAGAGCGGGCACTGGGGACCTGGGTGCCTGCAGGGTGCGCCCCCTGCATTTCAGTACGCTCTTCACATGTCACTTTTTCAATGAGGCCTCCCCTGACCGCCCATATGAATATCTCACCTTCCTTCCCCTCCTGGTCTCCTGCAGGGTGCGCCCCCTGCATTTCAGTACGCTCTTCACATGTCACTTTTTCAATGAGGCCTCCCCTGACCGCCCATATGAATATCTCACCTTCCTTCCCCTCCTGGTCTCCCTCCTTCACTTTCCTGCTTGATTTTTCTCCACCTAACGTATCATATTCAGTGTGACCTACTCTGGGTCTTACTTGCTTGGTGGCTGTTTTCCCATCCATGTGAGTTCCAGGAGGGTAGGAATGATTGTTTTACCCACTGATAACATTCTTGGTGCCTGTGACAGTGGCAGGCACATAATCTGTGTTTTACTCATAATTGTATTTTTAGTGCTCAGCCTACTGCCAGTCACATACTAGAGAGAGAACAAATAATTAATTGAACAAGTAAATGAGTTATATTAATTTAGGGCTTCTTATAGTATTAGTGTCTGACTAATATAGGATTTCTTTACACAAGCTTGCTTCATTGTTAAAATATTCTATAATAATTTGTATTATCGTCTTTGGAAAGAAATGAGTTTTGACTAAAATACACACAGCATAATGAGTACAGACTAAATATGTTTTTCTGAGGCCAGTCGGCAGGCAGGAAGCCTCTCTGCAGGTGCACAGGTGATGCGAGGGTCCACATTCCATCCACCAAGCCAAAGCTTTTAGAGATGTGATATCAATGTGCCAAAGCCCCACTCCGATAACGTGAGGGATCCTTCGTGTCTGTTGGGAAAGCTGAGCCAGAATCAGCATGAGAATCGGATCAGTGCAGCTTGTCTGTGATAGGCTGCACGCTGTGAGCCTCAGAAGCCCGTCGGTGGGAGGATCTTCCTTCAGCGTAAGGACTTTGGCCAGAATGGGGATATACTAGGTGGCACGTCCGGAGACCAAAATCAATGCCCCTTGGTGACCAGCATCCCTTCCAGGACCTGATAGTCCCCCCCAGGGACTGTCTCCCACAAAGCCTCAGGGTCCAAATTTGAACACATGGTGCCAGTAGGGTTATACAATGTCAGGAACATAAGGGAGCCTGAGTCAGAGGGTCCAGTCAAGACCCAAGACACACAGGATGGACTTTTCTGGATGCCTGAGCTGCAGAAATTCAGGGCAATGTGAGCCTGCAAGATGAACCTGTCATTCTCCACACTTGTGCCAGAGAACTAGCCAGTGTGCCGGTAGAGCCCATTTGAGCTCTAACGTGGAAATGTGTCAGACAGGGCGGGTTATGTCCGTGTTTTCTATCACAGGACAAGCTCTGTTTGAAAAGTTAGTTGCATGGGATGGAATACTCAGGGGCCTCTATTGCACCCCAAAGTCACTTGCTTCTCTGCCCTGTTTTCCAGCATGGGCTACTGCATCCTTTTCGTGCATGGAATGAACAAGCTGTGCACGTGGCTGAATCGCTGTGGGGCTGCCACCCTGAGCGTGTCCACTGTGCTGCTGCTGCTGCTTTTCTCCTGGAAAACCATGAAACAGAATGAAATCTGGCTGTCGAGAGAGTCCCTATTCAGGTATGACTAGAGGGTTAAAAGGGAATCTCTTCCCATTTATTTCTTTGCTGACGCATTTGTTTCCAAACAAACGAGGCGACATGGATCTGGCAATATTTATTCATCCAGAAACGTTTTTTAGTAAAGTTTTAAATGGAAGATGTCATTTTATTTTGGGTTTTAACTTTAATTTTTTAAATGGTATTATATAAAGTTTTACGGGAGCTCACTGTAAGTGAATTAATGGAAATAAGGCTCATGGGAAGGTTTTTGGGTCTGTGAATTGAGATGGAAAGTCTTGATGATGAGCTGGGCTGTAAAATCAGCCATCAACAAAATAAGATTGGTCAGTAAGTCTAATTGCATTGTTCAGCTGAGTGAATGAGAAAGGTGAGCACACAGCAAGAAGGAAGAGAGATGCAGAATATTAAGTTGTGATCTGTAATCTAGTTGCTTTGTTTTGAACATTAAGCGTGAGCAAGGAAGGGAAAGACTTTTTCATCTTGTGGTAGGTTTTTATGTAGTGTAGAAGCTGTTTCTGAATATAACAATGCCAGTTTATAGCCCTAACTTGTTGTAAAGCATAAAACGTCCTTTAGGTTGCTCATTATGCTGTGTTTCTGGGCTTAGTCTGTCTCCTTGATGTCATAGCCCTGGTGACCTTCACCTGGCCTCCGCGGCTCAGCCACACCTGGCCTCCCAGCAGTATTTCCCAGTCTCCCAGGGGTCCCCAGTCTTTGACCCCTTCCAGCTTCTGTCCTCATTTATGACCCAGTTGGCCAGTTCTGTCAACGTGGTTCTTATTTGGTTCCCTAATCAGCCAGTACCCAACACTTATTCTTTGGAGGCAAACAACTGAAACAGAGCTGGAATCACTTTCAAAAGGAGAAAATATGGAAAGAGCGTAGGAGAGCGCACAGAATTGGGGAGTAGGTGAGGAAGTAAGCATGTAGCAGACGGGAAACAGGTGTCTGGATAGTCTGTCTTGAGGGGACCTGGGTACCTGCAAAGGAATGAACGGAGGGTAAATGTACCCCAATTTTCTCTCTCTTCACATCACAGTCCTAGGAAAAGAAAATCCTCTGACTAGGCCTGAGCTTAGGTCGTGTGCCTGCCCCTTGTCCCTCCTAGGGCACTGAGATGACAGAACTGGCCAAAGACGCTCCCCTGACTTCCATGGGGGGAGTTAGGGCAGGCAGAGCCCCTGGGCTTCCACTGAGATGTCCCAGCAAGAGGGAATTCCCCACAGGAAACCCAAGCACCGGAAAAGGACACAGATTCTGGGCTGCCAGAAGTGAGTGAATGAGGGAATGAACGAATGAAGGAGTAAGACAACTGTTCATTGTACTCCTCTACCTTTTAAAACAATATATCTGATTTTGCCATTTGGCAATTTAACTTTCTTTAATAGAAAAAAAATTAGTCTGGCATGCATGCACATCTTATCAGTTTATTTACTGTTACTATATCATTATCATTGTCACCATCATTACTTCAGGGGATACTATAGGGACCTGTTGCCCTGTGGGGTTTTTTCTAGGAATTGTATATCACTTTTAGGCTTCCGATTCTGTTCCGTCCCTGTCATACCCCCGACCTCAGTGCAGTTCTCACAGACTACAATGGACTTGTTCCCTCTTACTGCCCACTGCTGAGGTCATTCTGTAAACACAGGGGCATGGAAGTTCAGGAATATAACTTCCTCCTGGTTTCTGTTGGCTTGATTCATTTTTTCTTTCACTTTCAATAGTCAGTGCTTTTATGAGAAACTTTAAAATGGTTCTGCCCCGTGTTAAATCCTTTCCTTGAATAAAGGTACTAAGATTGATTGTATTTTCTAATGATGTTTACTGCTTAATCAGTGCAACTCTGAGGAAGGATTTTGGCAGACAGCATTTTATCTCAAGGATAACAAGTTAGTGTTCAAACCCTGTACAGCTGATGCCAGCAATTTAAAAAAAAAGGAAAACAGAAAAACAAAAAGCTCATTGACCTTGCATGCAGAGGCTTCTGGTTTTTTAGATGGAAGCATGTAGGAAGTGAACAGTTGATTACTAAAACACAGGCATTCCACATATGTGCTTAAAGAGACTTTGTGTCTTGAGAGGCCTTTGGTGATCAAATGGAATTTTGTGTAAGGTGCAAATCAAAGCTATCAATAATTTTTAGAAAACTTTTCCTGTTATAATTTATTTATGTCCTGGGGAAACTTTTAAGTATCTGAGGCTTTAAGTTTATTCTTTTTCCTTCAAGACCGGATGCTTATATGTATTCATCTTTCCTGAGTAATGTTCAAATCAGTTGAACATTTACCAAGAATCTTTGAGGCAAGATAGGATTAGTGGCTGGTGTGGGGTCTGGAATTAGGTTTTCTGGCTTTCCTCCAAGTTCTACCGTTTAATAGCTGTGTGATCGTGGGTGAGTTACTTAACCACTCCATGCCTTAGTTCCTTTATTTTAAAATTTAGGAGTTTGGGATGAACATATACACACTACTATATATAAAATAGATAACCAACAAGGTTGTACTATATAGCACAGGGAACTATATTCAATATCCTGTGATAAACCATAATGGAAAAGAATCTGAAAAAGAGTATATATATATACATATACGTATATATGTATAATTGAATCAATTTGCTGTACACCTGAAACGAACACAACATTGTAAATCAGCTATACTTCAATTAAAAAATAAATTTTAAAAAAGGAAAAACTTTAAAAATTTCGAATAATGATAGTGTCTATCTTCTGGATGTACTATAAGAATAAAGGAGTATGTGAAAGATGCATAGGGCAGTATGATAAACACTGTGTAAGGCTTTCCTATTATTGCTCTGCACTGTGTTCTAGGACATGAGAGAGCAGGGCGTGGGACGAGACACTAGAGGAGCCTGAAGTCTGGATGGGAGTCAGACACATGTACACATTTTAATGTAATGTAGCAGGTGGTAGACAGAGGCAGAGCAGGGTGCTGTGTAAGTGCAGGCAGGTGACTGGGACCAACCCAAGCCTTCAAGGACCATTCTCTTGTAGACCTGAGCTCAGTCTGGAAGGATAAGGAAAGCCTAAATTAACCATAATGGCCAAAACCAAGAGCTGGCCAACTAAGAAGAAGTTGCAGTAGTTATAGATGAGGTGATGTCCTTGACAGAGGCCCTGTTTCTGTTTTCTCCTCTGTTCCAGACTGTCAACCCATTGACCATCCTAGGTCATATGGTCTCGTTGAGGCCTCTCTAATTATATGGAGTGGTTGTGCTTGGCAGTATGAACAATCTTACAGAGTATCTTAGGACAGACCTTTGTGTTAGAAACAATCCAAATTTCAGTCAAATTCCAGGGTTTCCAGCTGAGGCCTCCTGTCACAAAAAAGATCCCACTGAGTGATGTATTTTTAGGAGATACAGATGGAAGTTCCCCCTCACAGCTTTGTACTTTTATTGGCAAAAACCTCACACACAAAAGCACAAGAACCCAGCACTTGTGTCTCATCAGAGGCTCAGAGAGAGAGTAGTTTGTCCAAGACGAAATCGCTGTGAAAAGGAGGTGTCAGGTTTGAACCCAAATCCGATGTAAAAGCCAAAGAATACATATACTTCACCACATCTGTGTTTTGCTTTATGTTTTCTAACTTAAGCTAATTCCAGTATAAACAGAGAAAGACAGAGAGACAGAGACAGACAGAGACAGAATGAGAGATGTTCATAATCATAGCTGCAAGGTACATTTTCTTTAGTTCTCAGAACAGGAGATTATTCTGCTATCTAACCTGAGGAGAGGGTAAGTGCATAGCTTCTAGTGACAGCCCAGACTTTTATATTTTGGTACCAAAATAACACAATTTGATGAAATCTTTTCTTCCCATGCCCCCAAATCTTCAAAATACTTAGAAAGACAAAGACAGCATGTTTTCTTTTGCATCCAGTTTGGGGTCTCTCTTAATCCCATTCATGAACTACTTAAGTGATCCGTGGACCACCAGTTAAGAATTTATGGCTTAGGTCTTCTTCCCTCCCTGTAGGAAATACATTTCTCTTTCCTCCTCTCTGAATTGCTGAGCCAGAGAGATAAGCAGACCTCCCAGGGCAGAGAACATAAACCAGGGATTGGCAAATTCCTTCGTAAAGGCCAGACTGTAAATATTTGAGGCTTTGTGGGCCCTATGGTCTCTTTTGCAGCTGCTCTGCCATTGTCTCGGGAAAGAGGCCAAAGACATCTATGTAAAAAGGTAAACACATTGATATGTCTGTGGCCCATCAGGCCATAGTTTGTTTACCAGTGAAATTCTAATGTTTCTAGTATCTTGCGGTACCTTTTTGGTTTATCAAACGTTGACCAACTTCAGGAACGATTCTGACCTTATATTGATCTTGGTTGAAATCTCTGCTCAACTACTTACTCAGTCTGTAACCTTAGAAAATGGTCTTAATCTCTCTGAGCTTCAATTTCCTCATCATATGGGAGGTACAGTAATACTACCCATCGGATAGGTTGTTGAAAGGGTGAGAGGAGATAGCCCATGGAAATGGATGCTTAGCTCAGCACTTGATTCAAAATGAGCCTCCATAAGCACTGGCTAACCTGATTGTGGCATTGGAAACCTCAGGTTAAACAGGGTCACAATTGAGGAGAGCCATAAATTCTTACTTTCCTTTCCTGTTAACCTCTGGCTGAACATTTTTTTTTAAATGTTTGTTTTCTAATCAGGAATTTGGGGGGTGATTCTCCTGACCTATTGTTCCAGTAATGCCAACAAAACAAACTGATGTTCTACAAACTTGGAGAGATACCTGATAGAAGTGGCTTGATATCGCTGTGATTTTTCAAGTCCTCTGCAAACGAGAGGTGTGAGGGAGAAATGCAAAGTGCATGGATTAAGATCCTGAGTTCAAAGGGAGACCTTAATTCATAATCCTTGTTGTAGTTATTAATAGGATTTGGGATCCAGTCCCATAACTTATGAATCCCACATTTCCTTATGGAGTAAATATGTGTAAGGCTGCACGTTCTGTTAAGACAGTTGGGACGACTCAATCACAGCATCCCAAAAGCAAACTGATGAGGCTGACCCCGGAAGGAGGGAGCAGCTTGGCCAGTCAGAGTGACCTGGAAACTTTCGTCTTTGGTCAATTGTTTATTTTCTTTTTTTCACAAACTGTTTGTTGTAAAATGAGAGACTGGAAAAACATAGCAGTAAAATATCACAGAGAGAACATAAAGGTCAAAAACAACAATGGGAAAAGCAGTGTGTTCTTAGGATTTCAGTTACTCCACCCATGCCTGCTTGCCTGCTACAAATATTATTACTTCCATCCTGCCATCACTGAACAATGCCCTCATCTTAGCAAGGACGCTTTTCCACAGGCTGAACTCGGGTGAAACATAGTAGAGCAACTATGCTAATCACACAGAAGGGAGGATCAATTCCAATAAATATGCCAGTTATATCTATGCTGAAATCAAAGTTACTTTAAAATCTCCCTGTACTATGCACTATTTAGTTCTGCATAGAAAAATCAGACACTTTCCTGTATAGAAATTGGATTTTTTAAAAAGCCATTACTATCACTCTGAACTTGGTCCTGCCCCCATGACCTAATGTACTTTGGGTAATATCCATCTGAAATGTTATATTAAAATTCTAGCTTTGTGTGTTAGCTGGTGAGCTTCACCATAAGGTAATTGAAGGAGATTGATGATTTCACTGGCATCCAAATGGCAGCATTTGTAAATCTTCTGTCTTGGGTTAGTGGTTTCCAGTGAGAGGATTCCTCCAATCTCCTCCGCGGAGTCCAATCCTGGCTTCCAGTATGCAGAGTTTTACATGGGTATAATGGGGTGAGGGAGATTCCACTGTTCAGAATATATATTTTCACTTAATCTACCTTGGAGGTACAGCTCTTCTGGCCCTCAACTGTACCTGTTGTTCCTGATCTCTCTGACTCAACTTTTCTAGAGAGTAAACGTCCTGCCTTTTGCTGGGATGGGGAAAGAATAGAGGAAATAGTCACCTGGATGTGCCTGGTGGGGAAGAGGATCTGGGGTCTAACTGCTGTTAATACAGATTTACAGCCCATCTGTTTCCAGCCACACCCCACACACAACAAAACATCCTAGCTACTGCCGTGCATTTGACATCACCATAACAGCTCTGTGTAAGTTGAAGTCTGCTGCTGTCACGTGATGCTGCCCTTGGGTTGGTTGCTAGCTGCCCACACTCCCTGTAAATTCTCTCCTCTGGAGAGTTCCTCAACCACTTGGCCAGTGGATTTTAAGTGGAACAGTCTTTGCTGGTCCTAAGGGACTGGGCTTTTTTTTTTTTTTGCCTTTGAACATTTTAATTTATTTCTTTTTGAATTAAAAACACTTTTTTTCTTGGTTTATAACGTTAAGGGGCTGTTATTTCAACAAAAATTCAACAAAGTTTACAATACCCTGACGTATTATCCTAACAGGTTTAATTTGTATGGAGTTCTCCTAGTGTTCTTACCTTTGAATTAAAAATTAAATGAAAATATGTCACCTAGAAGAGGAAGTGCATTTAAAGTTCAGTTGCCGGAAACTAGGTTGTTATCATTTCTGCTTCCTCTCTGTCATCACCTGCCCCACTCCAGCGTTTAACCCATGTAGGTTCCAGGAGTTTTCTTTCCAGACAGCCCCCAAACCCATCTACCTTCACCACTCCCCTGCCACCATCTCCCTGCAGGTGAGGGAACAGGGACTCTAGGAGCAAAGTCCTTGGGTCAGAATCCCTTCCCTGCCAGTTACCAGCTATCTGATCTCGTGCAGGGTGACTTTGTGAGGCAGTTACAAACGACAGCGTGTCTTCCTCCTTGTGTCATCTTCAAAGCTTCAGTGTTACCCTCTGGGGCTCCCCAGGTATTCTATTTTACCAGCTGGAGCACACTAACAGACTCACCACTTAAGCAGAGTTTTTAACCTTTCTGAGCAAAACCTCCTTTCCTTATCTGCAACTTGTAGAATAATCATACCTGTATTTTTTTTTTTAATTAGCCCCAGTTTAGTACATGGGAAATGTTTATCTCCAGTAAACCTTAGTAGGGAAGTCAGTCTACAGTCATTCCTCTTGTGATGATTTATTTTTATAGACAATCTCAATTTTTTTTTTTTTTTTAAAAATGAAGGCTATAAATGAAGGAAGGAAGGAAAAAACTGAATTAACCTGAGCATGCCGGGTTGTTCCCCCAAAGACTCATCTCTTACCACATTCTGCCACCTCTGCTTCACGTGCAGTTAGCGTGTTTGTTTAGTTGTACACAGTTGTGCACAGCCTTCACTGTTTTCCACAGAAACATGTTCAGTAACTCATATAATCCACAAATTTTGGAAGACTTGGCCTTGATGGATGCAATGGACATTTCAAATACAGGTTCATGAAACTGTGAGTAAAACATGAAAGAAACTGACAACATTCTTAAGCAGTACTCTTTGTTACTCATTTTTTAAAATTTATTAATTTTTAGGTCTGGAGTTCAGACTCTGCCCCACAATGCCAAGGTTCACTACAACTACGCCAATTTCCTGAAGGACCAGGGTCGGAACAGGGAAGCCATCTACCACTACAGAACGGCCCTCAAGTAAGCAGCAGATGGGTGTCGGCTGTTGTGTTTCTTAGGCCCTTGTTTATTTCACTCACCCCTCCCAGTATTTGGGGGGTTGTTTGTTTCTCTTGACAGTGAACATCTCCTTGGAGATGGTATAGATCTGGGACTCCAGTGTTTGAGTCTAAGTCTACCTTGCTTTTAACTTTTAGTGTTTTCTTGTAAAAATTTCCATTGCTACACATTATGCAGTGAAGTGACACAGTTGAATACGCATATACAGACCAATAAGAGCTGGTTGTCAAAAACATACTCGTAAGTTCTCAGGATATTTACTCCAGTGAATTCTTCCCAGCTTAGGCTTCCCCCTTTTACATAAATATCTAAGAGGGTTTCTATAAAGACATTGGAGTATAAAATAAAATACTCTGATAATTGTATTAAAGAGAAGGAAAATGAGAAGACACTTGATTACCATATTGGGAATATATTAATAAGGTATGTATATACATAAATATATATATACAGTATATGTTTTTCTAATGTTTTAAAAAAATTTTTTAATTTAAAATATGAACAGCCCTGACACTCTCCTTACACTCATCCACTGAAAGAGAATATACCAAACATGGCTTTAGAGATGACTTTTAAGGGAAATTCAAATTTAAGGTCTGCGTTACCAGCAGCTGTCTGCATTGCTCTTAGGTACTCTTTTAAATTGCAACTCTGACTTTCAAGGTAGTCTTCCCTAAGAGATCCCAGATAGTAAATGTGTTTAACCTGGAACGTGTGGAGACGTGATAAGCAAACACAGCCTTGGAATCTCCCAATGTGGGCAAATCCTCTCCTTTATTGAATAATGTGAAGCTCACAGGAGTTTTTCAAAGAGGTTTCCATGCCTCTGCAGTATGTCCCACATTTGGATGAATTTTCTGATACTGTTTCACTTTGGGACACACTCTAAAATATGTGTACCAAACAAATCATACATTTCACTGAAGTTCCCTCTAAAGATTGTCTCAAAGCTTAGTTTGAAATTGTCATTCTTAAAGTAACTGACCTAATTTTTAAAGTTATCCTTTTGAACAGTGTTCTACCTAAGTACGTTGTTCATCAATCAAATCTTTTAGACTTTAGGACCTGTTATTTAGTATTCAATATGGCAAAAATTTTTAACTGTACACATCAAGTTCCCTGCTAAATACTTTTCCAAAGATAACAAGAAATATAAATTCAAGAGGAATAATTGTAACAAAGCTTTTTATTGAGGAAAGAAGTTTTTATTAAGAAATAGAAGACATTTTTAAAGATTTAATAAAGGGTCTTCCCTGGTGGCACAGTGGTTGAGAGTCCGCCTGCCGATGCAGGGGACACGGGTTCGTGCCCCGGTCTGGGAGGATCCCACATGCCGCGGAGCGGCTGCGCCCGTGAGCCATGGCCGCTGAGCCTGTGCGTGAGCCATGGCCGCTGAGCCTGCGCGTCCGGAGCCTGTGCTCCGCAACGGGAGAGGCCACAACAGTGAGAGGCCCTCGTACCACACACACAGACACACAATAAGATTTAATAAAGAATCATATTTTTCACTGCAAGCCAGTTTATGCAGATATTTCCAGTGCTTATCTCTGGTTGGTGAGATTATGGTTTAATTTTTTCTTTATACTTTCTATTGTGCTTCAGAGTCCCACGATGAGCATGTATTATTTTTGAAATGAGGAAATGTTATTTTTAAAAAGGCATGTTCCCCCCGCCAAAAAAAAAAAGTGATACAAATGAACATATTTACAAGACAGAAACAGACTCACAGACCTAGGCAATGAACTGTGGTTACCAGCAGGGAAGGGTGGAGGGGAAGGATAGATTGGGAGTTTGGGATTGACATGTACACACTGCTATATTCAAAATGGGTAACCAACAAGGACCAATTGTATAGCACAGGGAACTCTGCTCAATATTCTGTAATAACCTAAATGGGAAAAGAATTTGAAAAAGAATAGATATATGTATATGTATAACTGAATCACTTTTCTGTACTCCTGAAAGTAATCCAACATTGTTAATCAACTATTCTCAATATAAAATAAAAATTAAAAAAAAAAAAGCATGTTCCTTCAAGGGACATTTAAGCAAATAAAGTGTGTTTTGGCTTTAATAATTAATTAGTGTTTCATGATTTTAGGTGGCATTCTTAAAGGGAAGAAAAGAGCAGTAAGTTTGCCTGAAAAATATTGGTTGGAGGGAAGTATATCAGTATCTTTTAAAATTTGTTTCATTCTAACAGACTATTTTCTGTGAAGTTCAAATGGAAAAATAAGGCAGACCTTAAGGCACAGCTTGGGGAAAAGGTGTAAATTAAGCAAAATTCTCTGGCAGCTGACCTTACAAAATTACAGTAGCTGGTTGGGACTTCCACTGTCAATAAAAGTAAATGTGGGGCTTCCCTGGTGGCGCAGTGGTTGAGAGTCCGCCTGCTGATGCAGGGGACACGGGTTCGTGCCCCAGTCTGGGAAGATCCCACATGCCGCGGAGCGGCTGGGCCCGTGAGCCATGGCCGCTGAGCCTGCGCGTCTGGAGCCTGTGCTCCGCAACGGGAGAGGCCACAACAGGGAGGGGCCCGCGGGCCCCCAAAAAAAAAAAAAAAAAAAAAAAAGTAAATGTTTGCTTCAGCAACTGTCCTTGTGGAAGAAACTTGTCCTTGAGAAATGGGGTAAAGACAATTAAAGCTAAGAATATACTGCATAGTAATTAGTGAAATATTTCATCATCTCAGACCAGGCTCAAAATATTTCTGATTTAAAGTATCATCATTTTTGTTATGGATACCTCCATGGTGAATTTTCAATGGATGTGGTGTTTTTTGTTTTGTTTTGTTTTGTTTTGTTGCGGTACGCGGGCCTCTCACTGTTGTGGCCTCTCCCGTTGCGGAGCACAGGCTCCGGACGTGCAGGCTCAGCGGCCATGGCTCACGGGCCCAGCCGCTCCGTGGCATGTGGGATCTTCCCAGACCGGGGCACGAACCTGCGTCCCCTGCATCGGCAGGCAGACTCTCAACCACTGCGCCACCAGGGAAGCCCTGTTTCTTTCTTTCTTTTTTTTTTTTTTAATTTAAGTAAATTGTCACTCTTTGTGTTAGAAAAGGAAAATACTGGGACTATTCATCATTTTGATGATTATTTATCCTATGTAACTGGAAGACTGCCCTTACTTGAATATAACTCCTCTGTGGAGGTTGCTAACACAGGGATTCCTCCCCTCCCAGCTGCTCCACCCTACTTCACCTTTGGTGTATCTTGATGTTCTCCACGTCTGCAACAGCAATAAAGAGAATGATTAGGGAAATGCAGGATTAAAGGTGGTATTATCTGAAATCAGCCCCAACAGTTATTCATTCCTATTGTAATGACTGTATAGATTCAAAGGCAATGGTGAAATTGGTCATTAGGGTTGTATCTATACCAATATGTTTTTGGCTGGCTTACAGTTCTAAAAATAACACTATATTAAATTGGTAATTATATATGACACGAATATTCTTCTGCTTTTTAACTTTATTCTATTTTTTAAATGTAAAAATACCACTGACCGACTTCTCCATTTTGGTGCACCTCAGGTATTATATTTCTGTAGCACAAGGGACATCTCCCCTGAAAAATGCTGCAGCTGGGGATACAGAGTCAGGTTAAGACCCAAATCGTCAAAGAAAGTTGTCAGAATACTTTCCTTAAATCCTCCATAAACACAAATGTAAGCTTTCCTTTCTCTGAGGAGTGGCTCTCTCATATTTATACCTAATAGGGTGTTATAAAGTTTGGGATTGTTTATGCTGGAAAATCAGAACACCACTGGTGGAGCTACCATATGCCTTCACAGCTTTCTGACCATTGAGTTACTCTAGACAAGGTTTCTACTATTTTCACCTCGTATGATGGGAGCAGAAATGTTACTGGAAGAGGGGCCCCTTCCCAGGTCCGGAACTGGGCTCTTGTCTAACACTCAGAAATGAATTGTCCGAGGAGACACACGTGCTGACAAGGCAAAAAACTTTATTGGGAAGGGGCGCCCGGGCAGAGAGCAGCAGGGTAAGGGAACCCAAGAGAACTGCTCTGCCATGTGGCTCGCAGTCTTAGGTTTTATGGTAATGGGTTAGCTTTCCAGGTTGTCTCTGGCCAATCATCTTGTTTGTGCCCATATTTGGTCTGACTCAGGGTCCTTCCTGGTGGTGTGCGTCTCTCTCAGCCAAGGTGGATTCTAGCATGAGGGTTTCTGGGAGGTGGGCAGGACATACTATGGCATCTCCTCCCTCCCTCCTTTCGGCCCCTCCTGAATTCTCCTGGTTAGTTTTTGGTGGCAGCACGGTGTTCCTTATCGGGACCTCCTGTTGTGAGACAACTCATGCAAGCACTTATTAATGTGCCTGGCCAGGGTGGGCGGTTTCGGTCAGCGGTTCCCTAACAGAAAATCCACCCAGCCATTCAGCTCTTCCTATACAGAAACTCCCATGAAATGACTCATTCAGTAAGCCCAAAAGAAAAGATAGTGGCCCTGCCCAAATAAAGTGCAGAAGACATTGAATGTGTACTTGGCCGGTAGCTTGTTGATTACCTTAAAAAGTCAGTTAAAAGTGAAGAATCATAAAACAAATCATGCACACTCTTGAATGTTTTATTGTGCCCTAAAATTTTACGTGTATGTCCATTCACCAAGTCTTCTAATGTCAAACCAAGTTTTTTCTTTGAGTAAGAGTCTACCGATTAGAATCTGCAAAAAATACAACCACAGTTCATTTCTGTCGTGATCATTTTTAAAGTGGAATCAAAATGTACAGGCTATCTGAGATTTTTCTGGTTTTTCTCCTCCAGCCTTTTACAATTAATCTTACATCGAATTCAACAGCAATTTTTTTGAGTGACTTCCCTGTTTTGAGTATTTCCAGAGTATTTTTTAGTTTTCATAAAAATCACAGCTCTCTTTTTTACTTTTATATTTTATCAGTTTGCAAGGTATTTCATTATATTGTGCAATTGCAATAAACAACTAGAATAAATCTGTTAATAAGAACAACTGGCTCTTAGCAGTCATGTAGCTTAACTTAAGGGAGCAGAAGGGCCCAGGCTTATAGAGAAGGTTTATTATGTTATAGGCATCCACCAATATGTTTTACAGAGAACAGAGAACATCTGCAAATCTGATAACACAATTAAGAGACTTTTAAAAGAGTCTTCATTATAGGTGATAGAGTCTCATGGAAATTGTTTTTCATCTTATAATTAGATTTCTTGCAAGGCTCAATTAATGGTTGGTTAATACGGGCTGGTCATCAAGAACCCGGAACCTGGGAATGAGAATAGAGTTCACCTTTGTTCAGGTGGATCAACAAAGTCTCTTCACTGTCAGCAGGAAAATGCCCCATGTTTCACTGAACATTTGTTCACTTAGATGTCCTCTTCCCTCCAGCCTCTACAGTAAGCCCCTGCCATACCTAGACTAGCTGATGCGCCCCTGGTGGTTGGATATCAGCCACATGCAGGATTTCATCCTTATAAAAGGGCTGTGATCCTCAGTCACTCAGATAGCTATTTTCTTTTCACAGGTATGGTTTCACATGAAATACACAGAAATCATCTAAGGTGTCCCCCCTCCCATAAGTCCTATTGAGTAGGAGATGCATTACCCTGCCCTGAGGGAACTCAGGTGTGTTTGGGCAGCCTTGGTATCCTTAGAGGGGCCTTGTCCACTCCTAATGTATCTGCTGTTGATGTTTTAAATAGAAAATCTGAAGGGAAAGAAAACTGTATTCATGGGTGGGGGGTGGGGTTGAAGTCCCTGACCAGGCTCTTCTTATTGGTATAACTAAAAGGAAAGAAATGTACTTTTAAAACTCCTGTACAAAATAAGTCTACAATTGATATTTAATTGGCTAACTCGTGGGAAAGGAGAAGCTAAAATCTTTCTGATTGGAATTTTTTAATGCATAAGATAGAGACTTTTTATGATAATGGTACCCACTGCTCTCATTCTTTGTATTCCCTCCTGTGTGGATAACTGGAAGTCTACAAAGAGACTCCATTAGACTCTAATAAGTGTATGTGGGAGAAGGAAGTAATAAGACAATGATTATTGAAGAAAGCCATATCGTTAGAGTGTAAAGACATCTATGTCTAATGAACCCACTGCTCATTGATGTCCTGAGTATATCAATAAGCTTATGATAATTCCTTTGAAAAATGTTGTCTATAAAACTGGTAGAGTTTGAACTTCTTTTTAAATCAGGATTTAATGATTATTTAAGAAGTCCTTCTTTACCCAGGCTATTTTGAATGAACATTTAAAATAACTCTTATGACTACAGGTGGCCTTAGATACCAGCTGCCATATATTTCTGGAAAGATTGAAAATTCCAATACCATTTGTTAACCAAGTTTAACAAGTGGAGAGGGGTTCTTCCATTGGTGTGGTACTTTTATTTATAAATGTCTAAATATGCTTTCCGGTAGCACAATTGAAATCATGTTTGTTCCTTTTTGTTGATGAAATTATATTCTCACTATGTATATTTTGTGTTAATTAAGTCTAGCAGCTTTATTCACTAAATCCAAGAAATTGATTTAGGAATTCATTTAGAAAACTAGAATTTTAGTCATATTGTGGCCATACTTACAGACTATATTTCAAAATGAAAGTTCTATAATTTATATTCAAAAACATCTGCTTTCTCTTCTTTCTGCCTTAAACCACCATTTCACTTCAAAACCTCACTGCGGTTCCCCAGGAAACAAAATCCAAGGCAGAGATTAGCAAGCAGGAAGTTCATTAAGGAGTGCTCTCTGGAACGCCAGGGAAGCAAGATGGGCAGGGGGGGAAGGAGAGATACAGTGCATTTTCAGGGGCTCAGAGGAGCCCTTAGGGAGCTCTGGAGATGGGGTGGCCCCTCAGAGTTGTCATGAAAGAGATGGAACCTTTATACCCGCTATCAACCAATCACTGGCCCCAGGCAGAGAAGAGCAGCCTCGGGTAAAGCAATGCCCAGAGAAGAACTCAGCTGTGAGCTGTCAAGTGCCTCAGACTTGAGGGGTATCTGGGTGGTATAAGACAACACCCACTACACTGGCTTAATTGATGATTTCTTATATAAGTAAATATGACAGTTCAACAGAATATCATTTAGATTTTTTGTTAAAATGAGAAGAGTGGTGTTACCTACCTCATAGGGCTGGAATAATTCACATACAAGGTGTAAAGCAGTGTCTAAATACCTGGCCATGATAAACTCGGTGAATGTTGTTAATACACCCCCAATCTGACCCCTTTTCTCCGCCTCCACTGCCCATCATCTCTCACCTGGATTACTGCAGTGTTCTCTGGTTTCCCCCATTTTCACTTCTCCTTCCTCCCCTCCTTCAGTCTGTTCTCAACCCAGCAGCCACAGGGAAGTTCATAGTAATCCTGTGCTCAGAACGTTCTGCTCGCTCTGAGAATCAGGGCCCCATGCAGTGGTCTCCACGTCCTGCACCATCTGGTCCCCCTGCCTCTCAGACCTTACCTCCTACTACACCTCTTGCTGTCTCAGCTCCAGCCAGACGGGGCTCCAGGCACACACCAGTCATCACATTCTTATGGCAATTGGAAAAAAAAATGCATGACCTAAAAGTTGAGAGTTACGTTTTATTCCGGGGACAAAACTGAGAACTTAAGCCCGAGACACAGCATCTCAGATAACGCTGAGAGACTGCTCCGAAGAAGCAAGTGGGCGGATCCAGGATGTATAAGGGTTTTTGCAACACAGACCAGGTAGTCAGAACATCAAAAGATTACTGTTAATTAAAGAAAACCAGTTATCTCAAGTTAAGGAATTTAGTGCTTTTCTGTGTGTGGGAAGATGCAAGAGTCTGGGCTCACTGAAATCACTCCTTTGATATGCACCTGAGCTATCTGTGGCCAGTATCCTGTGCTTTCTCTTCCTGAGTCTCCTTGGGGTGCACCACTGAGGGTGGCTGCAGCTGCCAACTGCTAGATGGTGGACATCCTGTTTCTATCCTGAGTTCCCTCAGGGCTCACCATCCGGGTGGCTGTAATGTGATGGCTAGATGGCTGCAACATCCTTTGTTTACTGATACTGGCAGGGAACATTTCTCATTCACACATATTACAGAGGCTCTGTATTTGTCCTTCCTTCTTCCCAGAACACTTCCCCTCCTTCTCTAAATGGCTGCTTCCCTCCCTCCCTTCAGGACTCTTCAGGTGATGTCATCTTGTCTGCGAGGCCTACCCTGGTCCCCCTACCAACCCCAGCATACCCTGTTCCTCTGCTTCGCTTCATTTTTCTCCACTGCAGTTTCCACCCTCTAATATGCTTACACACATTTAACACCCCTAGCTACTGCCCATTCCCATCACATGCCAGTGGTGACCCCCAATTCCTGAGGTGGATCTTCAGGATACACACGCCTTTCCCTCCCAACCCCTCATGATGTCCTTGGTTGACACTTATTAACTGCAGACAGGGACACACTCTTCCTACCCACCACTGTCTTTTTTTCCTAAGTCAATCTAACAGCCAGAGTGCTATCCATGCTGTGATAAAGGTTCTGTGAGCACATTGATCTGTCACATAAGACTTTGAATCTCCTTACAACCTTGGATGTAGCTCTTAAAATTGTGCGTGTCGGGAATTCCGTTTGGTGTTGAGCATATCAGAAAGGCTTGAAGGAAATTGCTCTGGTGCCTGTGGGGATCATTTGCTTCAGATGATGAAAGATTGACAGACTTTGTTGGAGTGAGTGCTTGACAAGGAACATTCTACATTCTTAAAATGAAGAAGGCCAAATGTCCTTCACAGCTGAGCACCTGCGGTGTGGGACAAACGGATGGATACAAGACAACCTGAGTGTGCATTGGGTTAGTGATGAAGAAATAATGGAGGTTATTTTGACTGATGGAAGCAAGTCAGAGGCCTTAGCAGTGAGGAGAATGATTTTTTGGAGGATGAGAAATCCACGTGAAAAGAGAGCTGGCAGCTTCCTGCTGGCATGGGTTCATTAGGGCTCTGGAGAGAGCCAAGTACACCCACCCAGAGGTCCTGTAGCCAACCCCAGAACATCAAATGTATGGAGTGTATCAGGTATGAGGTGGACATCTTATATCCACCATCCTATCTGTTCACACAGAGGATTAATATGTTATGGACCTTATTGTTATAGAGAGAGCAACTAAAACACAGACATAAGTTCAAAGTCACACAGCAAGAAAGTCACCCATGGCTTCTGACTCCAATCACAGTTATATTTCCACTCCACCAAAGTAATTTCCCATTCATCTGCCGCAAAAACCAAAGTTCACCATGGTCACCCCAAGCCCTTGAGAAAAGGTAAAATATGTTCACTATTTTCTATTTAAAAGAGCAAGGAAGGGGCTTCCCTGGTGGCGCAGTGGTTGAGAGTCCGCCTGCCGATGCAGGGGACATGGGTTCGTGCCCTGGTCCGGGAAGATCCCACATGCCCTGGAGCGGCTAGGCTCCGTGAGCCATGGCCGCTGAGCCTGTGCATCCGGAGCCTGTGCTCCGCGATGGGAGAGGCCACAACAGTGAGAGGCCCGCGTACCGCAAAAAAAAAAAAAAAAGTGTAAGGAAGTATTTAATTCAATACATTTCCCAACCTCCAGAGGAAAATTCTCAGGAATCAGGAAAATTCAGCCACTTAAAATGAGTCATTTCCTGAGGGCATGGTTTTACTCTAAATTGTTTTGAAAAGTCAATTGGGCGGAGTCCTCCTGGATCTCTACTAGAGGTCATCCATTGTGAGAGATCAGATAATTTAGTTGGCCCCTCACTGGAGTGTGTCGTACTTCCCTAAATTGCATTTGAGGTTTTTTTCCAAGACTATCTAATGGATGGGAAGGAGTACGGTACCAAAAGAAAGTGGCAAGACTTACTGCTGGGTGTTAATGGCGATTTCAGACAATTAAAGGAGCAGACTGGTAAATGATCAATGTCATTCTGGTGCACTTTAATGACATGATGATTCAAATTTTATAATCAGGCGCTTGAGAAATGGCAGGGACTAGAATGAATGAAAATATGCTGCGGCTGCCGCTGACTCCTGAAATGAAGTTTACTTTGGGTATTTTTTAGTTCTGTGAAATTTGGATCTCATGGTTGAAATTTTTTCCCAGTCATGTTTTTCTTTTGGATTCTTTTTTTTCTCAACAGGAAATAGAAAAAATAGAAAATAAACATCTGACCTTAGCATACTTAACCTCAAATAAATTAATGTGTGGAACGAAAATCAGATAAATAAATCAGGGTGTGTATATTCTGAAAGGAAATTGCAAAGTGGAGCACATGATACATACAGTCTTGCTTGAACAATGAAATGCCTTAGAAGGTACTCTAATAATGAAAAAGTAATAGAATTCTTAACTTTTGAACAGATTGTACAAAATTTAAAGTAAATGACTGAATAAAATATAAAACTAAACTTTAGTCATATACATCTTATCTCTATGGATCTTTAGTTGAGATTGAAGCTTAAGAACAGTAGATCGGAGAGCATGTATCTGTGCCTTAAACACTTACTGGTTGTTGTTAGTTCCAAATAGCTTCCCATGATACTGTGTTTTTAGAGATACCATGAGTATTTTGTATGGCAGGAGACAAGTTTTCCCAGCGAAGAAGAATCTCAGCCACGTTTCCTGAGTATTGACTTTATTTCACTTCTGTCACTGAGAAGTAGTTCGTATAGGATCACAGCTGAATGCACTGGCCCAAGGATAGAAAGGGAAATTATTCTGAATAGAAGCTCTAATTGATAGCAGTATATTTATTTGCTGAAGGTTGAATGACTCATGATTGTTTGGGAAAATAAATAGATTTACAGGAACCATCTGACTTTTAACACTTAAGAACACAACTCCTGAAAATATTTCTTTTTTTAAAAAAAGTAATTTATTTTTTCTTTAATTTCTCCCATCCTCCCGTCCTCAACTTTAAAATAGTACAATAATTCTACTTGAAGAATTAGAAGGTTAAATGAGATAGTATATGGGAAAGCACTCTAAAATGTAAAGTATCACTAATACATGCTAGGTTTTTTTAGACCCATTTTCTTTTGCTCCTGCCTTCTGGTTTTCACTTAGGCAACTGTTCCCTCACAGTGATGATTTCCTGTTAACATGTTGCTGGTATTCATTCTTCAGAGATAAGTTGTCTGGGAATGGAGGAGAATAATAACGTCCTTAACTACCTACTTTATGAATTCTGCTTAAGGGAAGGCCACCAGATAAAAAGTAAGAAGCCCTTCAATGCTCAAATGGGAATATAAATCATAGAGAATATAAATTGAGAATATAAATCATACAATACTTGAAAAATATTCTCTTCAGCTCATAGAATTATATCTCTATACCTAGATTTCTTTTTTAAACAGAAAGAATAAACTTTCTTATACCCCAGAACTATTTGACAATATTATATATGTTCCCTATAATAAATTTTAAAAATTTAACTCAGTGAAATTTTAAAACATAATAATAAGGAAATAGCGAGAGAGCCCCCATATACAATATAAATGTTGAGTAAGACTGAGAAAGAAAATCCAGTGGCTGTTCACACTGGTCTTAAAAAAACAGGCCTGGGGCTTCGCTGGTGGCGCAGTGGTTGAGAGTCCGCCTGCCGATGCAGGGGACATGGGTTCGTGCCCCGGTCTGGGAAGATCCCACATGCCGCGGAGCAGCTGGGCCTGTGAGCCACGGCCACTGAGCCTGCACGGCCGGAGCCTGTGCTCCGCAACGGGAGAGGCCACAACAGTGAGAAGCCCGCGTACCTCAAAAACAAACAAACAAACAAAAACAACAGGCCTGAAAATTACCACTCTTCTCCTTTTCAGTGAAGCTTTTGTCAAGGTTCTTTACATGGGGAAGGGAATAATCACTACCAGAACTTCTGTAAAACATACCTGTAGGTGTCAAAGTCAAGACACACTTAATTTATCCTGACAATTGATGTAGCAACATAGACATCTCTTAAATTATTCATCTTTCTAATAGAGAATTCCCCTCTTGGAGACCTCAGGGTTGAATTAGACCCAAGCTCATTTAAACAAGTTTATTTTAAAAGTAAACACACAAAAATAAGTTTCATCCTTGCATAGGTCTTCAGTAAACAAGAGAAGAGTATATGTTTTAAGAAAATGTCTACATCTATATAAAAATCAAAAATAAAAGTGATAATTTTTTCTTGACCTGCTTAAAGAACCCTTTTTATGAAATTCAGCTTTGTTTCATAAATAATGTAATGCTTGCTCATGATTAGGTGAACTTAATCAGATGCGCAGAGGGAGGGGCTGTCGCTAGCAGATCTTTACTATTACCAGGAGTAAACAATATGACACGTTTTCCAGGTGGAGGGCTGTGAGTGGCAATAGATTCAGTAAATCACTATAGATGTCAGCAATCCCCTTCCTGGACAGGTTGGGACTCTGTTAACACAAAGCCTCTTCGCTGCCTGTGCCTGACCACAAAGCCCTGTCCTAAGCTTGGAGCACAAGGCATGCTAAAGACCTTTTTTTCTCTCATAGTATTTATATTTGTTTCTCTTTACTTCCCTTCTCACTGCTTGTTTCTGTTTTTGAGAGTTCATTGTGAACTTATGTTCTGTTTCTGGTTTGAAAAAAAAAGGGAGAGAAAAATTTTTGTAGTCAGTGAACTTGGAAAGTATTATGTCAATACATGCATTCCTTTAAATTTATTTATTTATTTATTTTGGGCAGCGTTGGGTCTTTGTTGCTGGGCGCAGGCTTTCTCTAGTTGCGGTGAGCGGGGGCTACTCTTCGTTGCGGTGCGTGGGCTTCTCGTTGCGGTGGCTTCTCTTGTTGTGGAGCACGGGCTCTAGGCACACAGGCTTCAGTAGTTGTGGAGCGCGGGCTTCAGTAGTTGTGGCGCATGGGCTTAGTTGCTCCGCAGCATGTGGGATCTTCCCGGACCAGGGGTTGAACCCGTGCCCCCTCCATTGGCAGGCGAATTCTTAACCACTGTGCCACCAGGGAAGACCCCCATGCCGTTCCTTTAAATGGCAGTGGGATGGTGATAAAGTCCAAAAAGGTGGGTTGATAAGCAGCGGGAGAGGGCAACTGCGTGACAGGGAGTCCATCGTAGATGCTCTTACTGAATTTAGGCTGTCCTTTCCCATATTTAGCGCTTTCGCCTCAGACATTTATTTTGAGGGCTCCAAAGCCTATAAAGAAGTAAGGAAAAGACCAAGTTTTAAGAAATTGCCTCTTCTGGGAAGGCAGAGGTCACCAGGATGCTTTCTCTTGCTGTTCGTCATCAGAGAAAAAATAAGAACTGTTCTCACCATGTTCACAGGACCCCCCTCTTAAATCTTTTGGAAGTCAGAGAGCTTTGCTCAACATCCAAAAATTTTTTTTAATTGGAAGAATTAAAGTCCTGGCTGTGATATGCTCTCTGTAACCATTCCCAAAGTAATTCTTAGACACAGCTTCCCAGGAGGCTGTTCTGGGCATGGAATGAGTGGGCAGGTACGAGAGCATCTTCTCTTAGCTCTGATGTCCTGTAGAGGCATCTATGAGAGAGCACCAAGGACTTGTGTACCCCAGGAACTGTGAGGGTGGGTGTTAAGCGACTGGTACCAGGTACCCTCAGGTTGTCTTTGCTAATTAAAGGTGACTAGAAAGAAGCAAACACGTTGTGTGTGTGTGTTTTTTTCCCAACTTCCTCTCATAATGTATCTCTCCCAACAGCCTACAGAATTATTGTGAGTAATTAGGGCTTTCAAGCCTTGGGAGGACATAACATTCATCTGAATTGATTCTGTCCCTTATCATTCAGGAGGGGCATTACACAGATTGTCTTCCTGAAAATACTGAGGGATGCTAATAGCTGAGCTATAAGGCGGTAAGGAAGGGAGGATTACATGGTCCAATATAGTTAGGAAACTCTGGGTTAGGCAAAGATTAAAAAAAAAAAAAAAGCTATGCAGCTTGTCTTCCTTGACCTTTTAATAGGAACCCCTTCTGTCCCCAAATTAAATTGATCTTCTTAGAAGGTACGGAACAGGCTGGGAGGGGGCAAGCATGGCATTTGATTGTCAAGAGACTTGACAAGTACAGATCCTGTTTTTATTACTTGGGCATTACCTTGCCTTTCCTACATTAAAAGCCAGCTCCACAGGCTTATTCAAAATCCTCTGGGTGACAGAGATGGAGTGAGCCTGTTCGACGACTAAGCACGTCGGCTCTGAGCGCAGCAGAATCAACTCAGCCGTGTGTGCAGCAGCAGGCTGGTTTGCCTTCCTCGTAGTTTCTAGTTAAGGAAGTAAACTGATTCTCTTCCTTTCTTAACCACCATAAATTTGCCTTGCTGATGGGTACGCAGTCCTCCTTTACATTTGCTTTTGAACATTAGGATCGCTGTTTTCACGTCATTGTGCCTTTTGAAATTTTTATATGTTTGTCAGGAGTTTCATTCCTAGCCACTATCAGAGCAGGTGTTGTCAAATAACAGTAGCGGGGAAATGAGACGAAATGGAACAGGAGAGTCAAGGCGGAGAGCCGTTTGAGGGAGAAAGTTTATTTTTATGGGGAGACGTTTGTATCACCTTCTCAATAATGGCGGTTTTACTGGTGCTCCAATTCAAATATATTCATGAAGATTCCTCATCCAGGGAACTCCCAACATCTTGTGTAAATAGTGGGCATTATACAAGCAGCTAGTCAGCAGTCCCGCTAGGCCAGAAAGTCAGCACCGGTGGCAATGAGGATTTTCAGTCAAAGGAAGTTGAAAGTAAGTGTAGGCTCCAAGCTAAATTTATTCAACCCCGGTAGATTTGCATGCTATTTATTTTTGCACTCTTTGGAGGTAATTTAATTATGCCACCATGTGTCAATTTCTTGCTTTCCTGCCATGTTTATTTGCCTGCAGGTACACAAACGGTTGACTGTTAAGATGTGACATAGACATACCATTAAAATAAAGGAAGAATTCAGTGTTTCATTTTTGTTGTGGCATACCTGGGGCGAGGAGGGGAGGATGAAAAACAAGCAAATTGTGACCAACTTTGAAGTTTTTGAACAATCGTGGCTTAATATTTCTAATCGTTCAGGTTGTATCCGCGCCATGCAAGTGCCCTGAACAACCTTGGAACACTGACCACAGACACAGCAGAGGCAAAGATGTACTATCAGAGGGCTCTCCAGCTAAATCCACAGCACAACCGGGCTCTTTTCAATCTTGGGAATCTCCTTAGGTAAGTAGAATGTGTACCTTTGATCAGAAGACCTTGTAGTTTCAAGAAATCCTTTCCTTTTCAACACTCATTTGGTTGTGGTGTTATCTCCTCTTCCTAGGGCAGAATAGTTAGGGTTTTCAAGTTTGGGGAGGATGCAATATTCATCTGAATTAGTTCTATCCCTTATCAATCAAAAAGAGTATTTCCCAGAGTGTCTCTCTGGAAGTATTAGTTCTGGGAGATGTTCATAGGTTGTCTGTAGAGGGCTGGGAAGAGGGAATGGCTACATGGACAAATAAACGTAGGAGATGCTGAATTAAGCAAAGATAGTTCCTTTATTGCAAGAATCTTTAATATGCTAAATGCCCTGTGCATATTCAAGAAGGGAGTATGGAATACAGCATTTCCCAAAGTCAATCAATTTTGGTAGGCATTTCCCAAGAATTTCATGAATATACTTGGGAAAAGTGCTGGTCTAAGAAAAGCAGCATGCTCTAAAGGTGAGCGTAACCACAGCTCATGTGCAGTTTGTGCTATTAGGTAAGAAACAAACTGAGGCTTTCTTGGAATTAGCAACGGTGACTCTTGCTCTCGGAAGACCTCCCAGGCATCATCACTGGTGTTTGCTTTGCACTCACTGCCCTGGAAAAGACTGATAGTGCAGTTAGTCTCCCTGAAGACAAAGGGGTACTTTTGCATCTTGTATTTTTATTAATATAAAGTCTAGGCAAGTTGGTGATGGCAATGTTAGTGGTAGTAGTGGCGATAATGATAGTGGAAATGGTGGTGGATATGGAATTTAACTTCTGCGCTTTAAAAAACAGATTGACATTAGAGAAATGCAAATCAAAACTACAATGAGGTATCACCTCACACCAGTCAGAATGGCCATCATCTAAAAATCTACAAACAATAAATGCTGGAGAGGGTGTGGAGAAAAGGGAACCCTCTTGCGCTGCTGGTGGGAATGTAAATTGATACAGCCACTATGGAGAACAGTATGGAGGTTCCTTAAAAAACTAAAAATAGAACTACCATACAACCCAGCAATCCCACTACTGGGCATATACCCTGAGAAAACCATAATTCAAAAAGAGTCATGTACCAAAATGTTCATTGCAGCTCTATTTACAATAGCCAGGACATGGAAGCAACCTAAGTGTCCATCGACAGATGAATGGATAAAGAAGATGTGGCACATATATACAATGGAATATTACTCAGCCATAGAAAGAAACAAAATTGAGTTATTTGTAGTGAGGTGGATGGACCTAGAGTCTGTCATACAGAGTGAAGTAAGTCAGAACGAGAAAAACAAATACCGTATGCTAACACATATATATGGAATCTTAAAAAAAAAAAAAAGAAAAAAAAGCTCAGAAGAACCTAGGAGCAGGACAGGAATAAAGACGCAGATATAGAGAATGAACTTGAGGACACAGGGAGGGGGAAGGGTAAGCTGGGACAAAGTGAGAGAGTGGCATGGACATATATACACTACCAACTGTAAAACAGATAGCTAGTGGGGAGCAGCCACATAGCACAGAGAGATCAGCTCTGTGCTTTGTGATCACCTGGAGGAGTGGGATAGGGAGGGAGGGAGGGAGGGAGACGCAAGAGGAAAGAGATATGGGGATATATGTATATGTATAGCTGATTCACTTTGTTATAAAGCAGAAACTAACACACCATTGTAAAGCAATTATACCCCAATAAAGATGTTAAAATAAAAAAGATTGAAGACATCAGAAATGGGAATAAAAGGGTGAACATGGTTAGAATCAGAAAGTAGTGATGCATTTATCCGTGCTTGTTAGGTTGCTGACAATCCACACACTTACTGAATTGGTTTCCTTGTCTCTGAACTTCACAGAGCATATTTGGTACCTTTAGGGCTAATGGTTTGCTTTGTTCTTTTATCCTCTCCCTAACAGGATGGGCTTAATTGCCACAGTACCTCAGTGGATGCATCTTCTTCACGTTATTTTTTACTCCTTGAATTTTATTGTATTTATTTATTCTTTAAACATCTTTATTGGAGTTTAATTGCTTTACAATGTTGCGTTAGTTTCTGCTGTATAACAAAGTGAATCAGCTATACGTATACATATATCCCCACATCCCCTCCCTCTTGCGTCTCCCTCCCACTCCTTGAATTTTACATATGCATAGAGATATCAGTCCTTTTTCTTAGTGTGCACATGTGTCAATGCATGTTCTTATTTAATCCCATTTGAACAGAAGCATTGGGTAAAGTAATCACAGAACAGTCTAACGTCACATAAGGTGATAGGTGCCATCCCAAGGCTGAAGTTTTGTTTAAGAATGGCTTTATCCGTATACTGGAACACAAAATCAAGGGAATACTCTACCAAAATAAGGAAATACAAGGAAAGTACAGTTAAAATGAAAAACATAAAAGTATAAATCAGCAAAAAATAAATGAACTTAATAAATTTTTAAAATTAGACAGTTTAGGGAATTCCCTGGTGGTCCAACGGTTAGGATTCTGCACTTCCACTGCAGGGGGCACGGGTTCGATCCCTGGTCTTGGAGATCTAAGATCCTGCATGCCGTGTGACCAAAAAAAAAAAAAAAAAAAAAATTAGATAGCTTGTTAAAATTTTAAACAAATTGAGAGTGATGAAAAACTAGTAAATGAAGAAGTACACACTGTGACAGAAAAGCCTTTTAGCACTAGTACGTTCTCTTTAAAAATAATAGCAAATCAAAAGCTGTGGGGAAAATGTGTTCTTGTTATTGTAGATAACTGTTTACAGGTCAATAGGGTGCTTTTATTTTACTCTCCTATTTTTATGAGGTCTTATTTATTTATGTGAAGTTCTAAGGACTCATTTTTAAAAGTCATTGTTGCATCTGTATGTGTCCAGCTTAGAGCCCAAATAACTTAATGGGTGGATAAAGCCTGTTCATGTCTTTTAGGATACCAGCATTATATAGTACTGATTTGAAAAATAGTACAGATGAGTTTTTTGTTTTTTTTTTTAACCAAGAAACCAGCTTTGATGGCCTGGATACAAAATGAGAGTTCTTGTTAGGAATGATATCCTACAGTTGTGATTATCACACTGTGCTGAATGTGGCCCTACTTGGAAATGGTGGCAGAGATTCTTTTAAATTTCATCTTGCCCAGACCTGAACGAGAGATGCATACTGCAGCCTTCCTTTTTCAATTCACATATTATTGCCTCTGACTATTACCTTGAATTAGTGTATGTGAGTTAAGAATACAAGAAAATATTTTTTGGAACATAGCAATGGCTACTTTTCACAGTAGGTGGGGCTCCTAGATACTCAACATAAGATTTTTCTCTTTTTCAGTAAAATCAACTCAGTGATTATCCAAACCAAAAACGCTTCACATTTGTATAAGACTCTGAGTGCTTTTTTAAAAATATAATAAAGGCCGGGGCTTCCCTGGTGGCGCAGTGGTTGAGAGTCCGCCTGCTAATGCAGGGGACGCGGGTTCGTGCCCCGGTCCGGGAAGATCCCACATACCGCGGAGCGGCTGGGCCCGTGAGCCATGGCCGCTGAGCCTGCGCGTCCGGAGCCTGTGCTCCACAACGGGAGATGCCACAGTAGTGAGAGGCCCGCGTACAGCAAATAATAATAATAATAATAAAGGCCTCCCAATGACTCTTTTAGATAGGGAAGAATAGGAACCAAGAATAGGAACCAAGGTTAAGTGCCAGGTACAAAGTCACCCTTGTTAACCTTCTGCTCTTTCACATTAAACAGAGAGCAAAGTGGCTCCATCTGTGTAGATGAGTCTTTAGAATCCAGTAGAATAAAATCATGATAGTAGCTAATATTTATGTAATATTTTCCAGTTTACAGACAAGTGGATTTTATAACCATAATTTAATTTAATCTTGAACACTACTGTGAGAGGCATTCTCATCCTCATCCCCATTTTACAGATGAAGAAACCAAGGTTTAGAGATTTCATGTGACCTTGGCCCAAGCTCTGCTGACCCAGGACTGATTGCCTGCCCTGTCCTATTCACTTTCCTTTACCCATGCTGCCCAAATAACTCTCCAATCCAAAAATTACTTAATATTTAGCTATTAAATGGCATGTGATTTCCTTTTGGGAGGAAGGAACTTCCTGTTTTTTTTAATCAGGAAACAGTAAGGTTTGTTTCCATTATGTCCTTTAGTAGCAGAGAGAGGTGACCCAGAAAACAGCAAAACTAATCCACGTTTACTCCTCGTTGGATCTGCTTTCATTTCTGCTCTAACTGGCAATGGGTCAAAGGCATAAAGAGGATAAGAATATTTTAAATATGTTTTTATTTGATCCGTTTTACTATTTAAGTTTTATACCCTATCTATTTCTCGTTAGGCAGCTAACTTTTAAAAATTGTGTTCTTTTTTTGGAACCTAGAACTTCATGCTCCTTCTAAGAACCCAGGTGATCTCCTTAGATATGAGTTCAGATTTGATCATCCCTGAGTGGAGGACACTATCACTTTTCCTCTTTTATAAATGAGAAACTAAAATTTGGAGAAGGTAAGTTAGGTGCCAAGGTCCCTTAGTGAGGAAATAGAGTTTGTGGGAATTGAACCTCAAACTTTCTGTCCAAGTACCCTTGCCCTTAATCACCACACTCTACTGCCTCCTTGTGGCTCATCTCAAAACTGAGATACAGCCCAGAGCAGCCCTGCCCAACAGAAATACAATGACAGCCAGAATCTATAATTTAAATTTTTCAGGTAGCCATATTTTTAAACATAAAAAGGTGAAATTAATAATATATTTTATTTAACCCCAGTATATTCAAAATATTATCATTTTAACATAATTAATATGAAAATTAATTTTTAAATTGAACATGTAAAAATATTAATGTGATAGTGTACATTCTTTTTTACAATTACTATTTGAAATCCAGTGTATGTTTTACACATACAGCATACCTGAGACTAGTCATATTTCAAGTGTTCAATAGCCACATGTGGTTAGTGGCTGCTATATTGGACAGCACAGACCTTTATTAATGACCTTGACTTTGAGAGAAATGAGTTTTTGTCCAGACCAGAAACTCTAAATAAGATGTAATTCTGTCAGAGCATATCAGAAACCTTAGAGCACTGAGGACAAATTCCATTTGAATTCTTGGAGTTATGTGACAGACAGCTTTAAACCTGTTCACAGCAGTGCATGTCACTGACTCTTATCCAAATATATTTGACCTCTTTCATGACCATTTCCCTGGACTTTGAAGCTAATCTGTTATGATTCTGTACAGCACGTTTACAGTGTGACAGATTGATGACAAACAGCTTTCCATGCCAGCATTCTTAGTTTATATTAATTATTGTTGGCTTTGCTTGGAACCTAAAATGTAAAAGAAAATAGGCAAGATTAGCATACAGTTTTTATGGATGAAAGAGCAGAAATCCCTGATGGCTCAAGAGAACATAATAGAATACTTTAATTCAGGGCATGGGAAAATGCTTCTGTGACTGCTTGGGTAAAACAGTGTCTGGTATTTGCTACTGAAACAGAATATTTTCATTTTAAAGAGTCGTATTGTCCCTCCCATTGCCAAAATTACCTTCTATTCACATAATAGGATCTGGGTGTTATATGGGTGTTACAATAAATCTTATAATCAAAAGTCAGAAGAAAATGAAATAGAATTTCCAAAATTGAGCTATTTAGCAGATGAGTTTGATAACAATATACATTTTATTTTCTTTAGGCTAATCCTTTAGAAAATTGAATTTCTAAAGAATAAAAGGATGTGGAAAAAAGGGTAACCATTAGCTCTGAAATAAATTTCAATGTTTGGGATAAATTTCCTTATAGCTTTGGCATTAGCCACACTGCCTTTTATTTCATGAAAAGGAAGTTTATACACTCAAGATAGCAGTTCTCCCCTTTCTCTACCTTTTACCTGAAACCCCAGAGAATCCAAAATGCCAGCCCACTGGATAAAGAACAACTTTTTGAGGTCCTTCTCACCACATTAGGATGTCAACTTTGGGTGGGCAACTTCTGCATCCTCCTCTTGGAATAAAATCCTTCTCCCACCCCCACTCCCATGGTGACCTGTCAACATCCAGGTTACCTCCAGTCTTACTTATCTGTAGTCTTAACTCCATTGCGATTTCTCCTCGGGGTCTGTATGTAGTTCACACCTGTCTCTCTCCAGGTCTTCTTCTCCAGCTCTTTTGAAGCCCAGTCCAGCAGCTCATTGCCACCATCTCCATCCTCATCAGGGCCATGTCACAGCCTTGTACATTCTCCTGTCGTCCTCAGGGACTCTACAACCTTTAGTGAATTCGGTTGCATCCATCACCCAGTTCCTCTGCTGCCTTCCCTCCAGGGCCTGCCACTTCCGCTCTATCTTGACCATTCACCGACATGGCCATGCCATGGGCTTTTTAATTAGGCACACCTTTTCATTCTCTACTGCCTGAATTCTGAAAGGTTTCTCTTGGCCCTTCACTTATTAACCTCTTCCCACCCTTCCCTTCCCTCTCTGTCACTCCTTCTCACCCTTGGAAGGGATCGTGGGATAACAACCTGCCACCTCCAAGCTCTCTCTGTGCTCACATTGTCTCTCCCTTTAAGACCTTGACGTTGACATGACTCCCTTCTGGGACAAATGTTATTTCCCTCTTACTCCCTCATTCCTAGTGGCCCTGCTCCTTACTATTGTTAGAACCTCCTTTCTGATTTTTATGTGTATAATGTGTAATCCCATCTCTCATTTATCTGATCTATTTCATTAATGTATGTGACATCAGCTTAGACTCACACCTTGACTATCATTTACTTGCTCAACGGTGCCTCCAACTCAAGATACCCACCCCCATTGCCTGCATTTTGTAGGCAGACCAATAGTTCTCAACTTTTTCTCATTATCACTCCTCTCCCCACCCCGGGAACCACTTTAAACCTTTTTCCCTAATCACTCCCTCCCCCAATTAAATAAATACTCAAGGACAAGATTTGTTAGGTGGTGTCAAGCTTTGAGAGACTGAAGACCACTGTAATAACTAATTTTATTTTTATACGTAATCTAACATTATCTTTCACTGCACTGCCCCCGCTCCAAGATGCGGTGTCTCTGTATGTGTATCCTAGACCCTCATCCAGTCTCTCAAGTGTTGGAGGTAAAAACATACATCTGAGTCTGATGGGCCCCTTACAAAACTCTGAAGACAGCATTGTGGGGGAAAAGCAGGATCAGGAGTTAGAGCTATTAGAAATTCATCCCTTATGGTCTTATAATACCTCCCAAATATTTTCTGTTTTCCTAATATAAGTATCCTTTGTTCCCCTCCTCAGTGCCTATGCACACACCCAGAAGATGACATAATCCTTTACTTTTACTAAGAATATTCAAGTCATTTAAGGTTAATTTTTGCAGCTTCCCTTCTTCCTACCTCATTTCTTACATATTCCTAGATGTCCTCTTCTTTTGTTCTTCCAAGGGAGGAAGGGTTGTCTTGCCTCCCTAATAAGCCTAGTGCTCACACCTGTGGTTATGTGGGGGGTTTTTTGCTTTTTCTGTTTTTTTTGTTTTTTGCAGTACGCAGGCCTCTCACTGTTGCGGCCTCTCCCGTTTCGGAGCACAGGCTCCGGACGTGCAGGCTCAGCGGCCATGGCTCATGGGCCCAGCCGCTCCGCGTCATGTGGGATCTTCCCAGACCGAGGCACGAACCTGTGTCCCCTGCATCGGCAGGCGGACTCTCAACCACTGTGCCACCAGGGAAGCCCGGTTATGTGGTTTTTTAAAACTGAGGCATAATTAAACGCAAAAGTGTACAATCTTTAGTGTTTGGTACAATGAGTTTTGGCAATTTTATATACTGTTGTAATTACCCCCAAAATAACATAGAGAACGTTTCACCCCAGAAAGACCCCTCATGCCTCTTTCCAGTAAATTTCTCCCTCCCCTGAGGTAATCATTGTTCAAATTTTTTCACCAGAAGCTAGTTTTAGCTTGTCATAGAACTTCATTTAAAGGTGAACATTACATATATACTTTTTTGGCATCTGTATATTTTCTGTAGCATGATTTTTTTGAGTCTTATGCATGTTGTTGCATGTTACATGTTTTTTTTTAACTGACGAGTAGTATTTCATTGTGTAAATATGCTGTAATTTGTTTATCCATTTTCCTGTGGGTAGATACTTGGTTTGTTTATAGGTTTGTATGTTTAGTATTCTGGGATAAATACCTAGGAATAGAATTGTGGGTAGATGTATCTTTAATGTTTTAAAAACCTGCCAAATAAACAGTTCTCCAAAGTAACTGTACCGCTTTTCACTCCATCAACACTGGTGAGAGATCCACTTGCTTAGCATCCTCACTAACATCTGGTGCCGTCAGTCTCTTTTATTTTAGCCATTAGTCATTAGTGTAAAATCCACATGTGTTCTTGATTCTCTTTCTCTACCTTTCCCTGTCCATTATCATGGGCATTCTCTTAGGTCTTCAGATTCTTCCCATTGCACAAACTTCCACATGCCCCACATTCCCCTGGGGAACGTCTCCGTTCAGCTACTCCCTCAAGTGGTTCTCCTCACTCCTTCCTTTCTCTGATCAAATTGGTGAGAAGAACAGTTGGCACTTGGTGCTTCTCCTTCCCCCAACCTGTTCATGCAGCCTCTGGTGGAGCTGCTCTCTAAACATCAGCTGTGTATTCCAAAGGTTCTCTGGGCTCTCACTCCCCATGATTTCTCTGAAGTGAAGAATATGATCCTGTTGGCCTCCCACTGTTTTTGAAGCTCTTTATTTCATTTTTGGATTATAACACATTGTTTCTTTTCCATTTCCAATATCTACTCTTCTTCCTCCCTCCCTCTAAGTGTCATTGATTCTCCATCACATACACACATACAGTCCAAACGTATGAACATTCAGGACTTCTCGTAATCCTGCCACTTTCTTCCTTATTTTCTGCTGCTCCCCACACTGTATAAACCCAGACACCCAGCCAAACTGACCCCTGGTCACTGTTTGAGAAATAGAAACATGCAAGCTACATTTGAGAGAATATTACAGAGGTTTTAAAGTAACAGCTCTTCTAGTTCACCCAAAATATTGTTTCATTTGCATTTCATCATCTTATATTCCATGTCTGTACAAAACTGAATTATCTAGGGAATGATGAGAACGTTTACCTACTTCCTCAAGATTTGGGAGTTATTTGTATCTAAACAGATTGCTAATTATTAAAATATTTTTGTAAGTAACTCTCCCGCAGCAAAACTCTTCTCAGTCACGCTGTGTTTACCAATGATTTGAGCATGAGTGAGTTGTTTTAAATCCATAGTGTGGTTTGCAAGGAAGAAGGAAGGGTCCCTTTTCTCAATCCTTGCTTTTGCTGTGATGGCTGCAATAAACACTCCTGAGGCCAGAAGACAGTTCTGCACAGGAAGTACTGTCAGGGAGAGCAAGCTTTAATTATACGCACTTGAAGGCATTGGAAGGTCATCATTTTCTTTCCTTGCATAAATATTTCTGACAGAGGATAATTAAACAGACCAGACTGCTTTGTCAAGTATAGGAGTTTTCAGTGGTCTTTCCTGTCCCGAAAATCATTTTCCCACCCCTTTAACTCTCATAATCTTCCCTGGCCTCATTTGCAATCTAGTGCCCTTAAGCTCCTGTGCTGGGGAATGACTTGGAACAACTCTTGACTCATAGCTTAAAGAAGGTACAAATCAGTTAAAAGAATACTAGAAATGCAGGTATTCACTGGAAATTTCTTCTTGCGTACATTGTCTTACTTTAGAGAACCGGGCATATCAACTTTTTATCACAAACCCAGTAGGAGATCAACTTTGCCCTGACACAGAGACTAAATTCAGAATGTAAGTTGTTAGAGAGCCTCAAAAAAATCTAAAAATGCTCTGTGTAGACCAGGAGGAGAAATACCAAGGACAGAAAGAGAACTATACATGTTGTCTGTGTCCACTCTGACTCACGCTTGCCTGTGGCCTGCGGGGGTCTGTCCCAGGAAGCACCTTGGGGAGGTGAAGGAAGCTTTAAGCCTTCCTCCCTTCTTGCTGACACCTTACTAATTCTGCCAACCTCCCTCCGTCGTACAGGGCCCACCCTGGTGCTTTCCTGTGGTGCCACCACTGCAGGGCTGACTGCCCTCAACCTTTCTGCCACCTCTCCTCCTCCAAGTGAAAAGGACAGTAACACTTGAATGACAAATTACAAAGCACCTCCTCACGTCTCATGAACCTGCCCACTGAGTGTTTGTGGAGGGCAGGCACCTTCACTCCCCTGTTACAGCTCCGGGGACAGTGAGGGAGGTCATGTGACCCGAGCTGTGAAGTGGGACCTCTAGAGCCAGCCATTCGGTTACATCATGCGGCCGCGCTGACTGTCTCCCCATGCTGTCCTCAGGAATAGGAGTCGTGGAGCTTAGTGAGTTTGGATCTCAGCTCTACCACATAGCAGTGTGTGACCTTGGGAGAACAACTGGATCTTGCAATGGCTCCAATCACTCACTTATAAAGTAAAAATAGTACTAGTAACCAGGTCCTCCATGAGTCCTAAACAGGAGAATGCGTGTAAGTACTTAACGTAGTTCCTAGCCCCCAATAAAGATGAAATAAGCCTTAGTTATTATTAATTATTACTAGTCCAGGGGTATAATTCCTCACTTCAATTTGAAGCTCATCTTCTTAGTCTAAAGTTAATAATACATCAGAAGGAGGTAACACATTTTCTATTCCTGTTGTTGAACAGTTTCAGGCAATATTCAACCTCCTTGAGACTCAGTTTCCTTCTCTTCAAAATAAGAGATGAGACCAGTTGATTCTGTAAAGCTGTCTAGCTGCAGGAATCTATGGTTTTAACCATGACTCCAAGTTTCTAATCTCTTTACTGAAATGTAAATGGAAGATCAGAAAGGAATTTGGAAGTCCCTTTCCTTTGCAGAGGCAATACTACCTTGGAGCAGCATCCTGCCTTTGCTGAGAAATCAGTGAGGCTTCAGGTAGAAAATCCAGGTGAGACTCCAGCTGGAGAGGGGAAGGAGCCCAGGGAGCTGTCAAGGACTGCATCGTCCCACACGCATGATGCTCTGCTAAGCACGATGCCCTTGCGCATCTATCCCACAATTACAGGAGCCTGGAGGGATTAATGTGCACCTTTCACAGATTCGGCCACTGAGGCTCATGGAGGTGGAACATCTAACCCAAGTCATACAGCTGGTGAGGGCAGAGCTGGGATTTAGACAGCAACCCGCCCGAGCCAAAGCCAGGGACGTGCATTCCACTGCATCATCAAAATGACTCTTTATCTACGGGGTAGGTGAATCCTGGCTAAACCAGGCTAGTCTCAGCTGCCTTCTCTTCCAGGTCCCAACCTGGGGACACGGTTTCTACGCTTTCCTTCAAATCACGGAAGAGCTTGGCATAAATATCTTGTGTGCTGTGAAAAGATGCTGGCTTGGGACTCGTCCCCCCACCCCTCCCAGCCCACCTCCATGCACACGTGGTGCAGGAGCAAGGCCATCGAGGGGCAGGCGTTCTGCTGCCGGGGTCCAGGGCAGGGACCTCACCGAGCAGATGAAGACCTCAAGTGCCAAAGGAGTAAGGGAGGAGGGGACTCAGGAGGAACCTTTCCTCAGGACCTATTCCGTGCCGGCCCCTGTGTGAGGTCTTTGTGTGAGCTCTGTCTCCGTGCCTGCAGCTGTGTGACGAGACAGCGTCAGAACTGTCCATCATTCCCTTCCTCAGCTTTCAGCTGGGGAGAGAGGTGTTAAAGGCCACGCACACCACACAGGGCGGGGCGGGCACCTGACTGCCTCCCATTGTTCTCGGGTGAGTGACCTGACTCGTCCTGCAAACCCACTGAGAGGGAGAGGGCGGATTGCAGGGGATCTACTCATAATTCTAACTATAGTGAGTGTGGCTTTGCGGTCTTCACCACCACATAACATGAACCTGTCCTCCAGACAGTTCTCCTATGTGGCTTCCATAACGAATCAAGCAGAAACACTAGGGCAAGGGCCTGTAAACTAGGTTTCCATTGCATCGCCCAGTAAACTAGAACATAAAAGAGGCTACTCAGGGTAGGATCCAATTTTCTTCTTTTCCTTCTACTAGGAAAGATAGTAGAGCCGCAGAAAAACATGTGCTTTGAAAAGATAGCCTTAGTCAGACATTCATAATTTGATTTTCACAATTCAGTTTTTTCAGAGGAGCTGGTAGAGTCTATCAGCACCCCCTTCCCCACCCAAAATCAAAGTCTTTTCCCTTTGTGAGAGACATCATTTCTGAATCCAACAACCACAAAACACCCCAACAAAGGAATGGTAATTAAGAGACTGCCCGGCATTCCAAGTTCACACTGTGGTTAATAGGAAATTTTACTACTGCCAAGGGGATTGCCAAATCCATTTATTTCTGTTATTGCATTTGCCAGATTCTCTCAAAATGTCAATACTCTTTCAAAGCAAGCATCTGCTTTCAGTTTAAATGAATGTGTCATGAGATTGTACACAGGAATCCAAAAAGTTTTCTAAATTGACAAACTTAACAGGTCCTTAATTACTAAAAGAAAATGTGCTGAATTTTCTAAAAATTGCTTTTAGAAAATTTGCTTTTTCTAACTATCTGTCACTGAGACCGAGCCAGGAAAGTGAGATGAGGCAAATGTTGTTACTTAACACATGAGAAAAACAGCCCCACTGCTGTATAACCAAAGGGAAAATTCCCTGGGAAACTACAAATGCTGAATGCCGAAATTTGCATATTATGAACAAGATCTAATTTCTACTTAATGCTTCTCTTATGAATTCAATGAGGAAGATGTTATTGGTCCCAGGGACCCCTTCTCAGGAAGTTTAGCCTTTTGGAAATTCCTGGGGGAGACTTAAGGGAGCGGAGTTTTGCTTGCGGAATATTAGGAGATTTTTACTTCTGTTGATGCCTATATGGCTAACACCAGCACTAAGACTTGGATGCACAAAAGCGGGCATTCACCACAGAGCTTCTACGAGAGAGAAAACTGCCTCTTCCAATTGCAGTGTCACCCTCCAGGCACCTCCACTGCAGCCTCTCCACATCACCTGGCGTCCAGAAGTATCGCCCATCTGGGCAAATCAACCAGCCACTGTGACCCTTCTCTTTGGCTCCAATTGTTCCAGAAAGTCTTCTTTCTCCTTTTACCTTTCCTCATCCTGTTACATTTTAGCCTTATATCAAGGAACAACTGATCAGGCAGACCCCACATAGTAACCAGGGCAGAGTTTCTAAAGCAGAGGCTGAAGACCACCCTCACCAGAATCACCTGAGGTGCTTTTGAAGAATAATGATTCCTTGGCCCTACCTCAGACCTACTGAATCTTATGAAGCCTGGGATCCTACATTTTATCAAACACTGAATGATTCTTAAGCACTAAAATTTGAGAACAGTTGATCTAAGGAAAAAGTGAAGATAGAATATTTTAGGTCATGGAGGATTGTCGATCATCGGCTGGTGACTTTCTTTGGCAGATGAAGACATTCAGGATGCAGAGAGGCAATAAATATTTCCTAACCCAGGAGCACTTCACTCCTCCCTGCTTCTCCCACCTACCCAGGGATCTCTAATAGTTCCATCAGTGTCTGCTGAATCCTTCACAGAAGCTCAGATAGACCTCAGTGTCCTGAGTGTGACATGAGTTTCCAGAGGATCTCAGAGTGTTCCTTTCTGTGACTCCAGACAGAAGGTGCGCCCGTGCCTAATTGGACGGGGGATGTACTGAGGCTTCATTTTGTCAATTTATTCACCTGTTATGAGCTACGTACTTCAAGCTTTTTCTCTGGAATTCAGAAAAACAACCTGTGGACTTGGTTACCTGTATCACATGCTTGGTGAATTCAGAGGAAGATGTTATTTTCATATTTTCCCCCTTTTGAATTGACTTGTCAATTCAGTCTAAATGGCTAACAGAGTATTCCTATATAGAGGGGGCTTACATTGATAATGGGCTTTGGATTTCACTAAACTGCCTGTTATAGAGCCAAAAGAATGCATTAGGGAGTTTTAATACTGTCTAATGCTGGCCCAGGGGTGATCCGTACTGTCAGAATACAAAGGTAATTCCCATTATTAAGAATTTTGTAAAGTCTATTTGAAATTTTCTGCCTCTATTGTTATTCCTTTTTACATGGAAATAACTGCTTAAAACTTTCTTTTCTAAGAAGCTTTCCTGGCGTGGCTGAAAAAGAAGTTCAGAATTGCTCCTAATTCTTTCTTGCTTAAATATTCACCTTTAGCCATCACCCCTGCAAAATGAAGACCTACTCCTTTGTGTGGCTCTAATAGCAGCTGAGTGGATTCTGAACTATCAGTCTGCCGTTTAGGCCTCCTCAGCTTGACATTTGCCTTAGAATGAGGTTTTTAGGGGTTTTGACTCTGCTTATTACTGGGTTATTTTACATTTAGTGCAGTGCTATTCAGTTGTGTATTTTTTTTTTTTTTTTGCGGTACGTGGGCCTCTCACTGTTGTGGCCTCTCCCGTTGCGGAGCACAGGCTCCTGACGCGCAGGCTCAGTGGCCATGGCTCACGGGCGCAGCCGCTCCGCGGCATGTGGGACCCTCCTGGACCGGGGCACGAACCCGCGTCCCCTGCATCGGCAGGCGGACTCTCAACCACTGCGCCACCAGGGAAGCCCTCAGTTGTGTATTTAATGATGATTTTTACACCCAAAATCCATTATGGTATAAGACCAGACACAGGAAAAATCACTCTAACATCTAACTTAAATTTCTCATGAATAATTTGAAATGTGAAAGTACTGATATATTACTTTAGAAGGAATTTCAAAAACACCACATTTTTAAAAGTGTGCGTGTGAGGGGGAGGTGACGTCCCTGGTGGCGCAGTGGTTAAGAATCTGCCTGCCAATGCAGGGGAAACAGGTTCGAGCCCTGGTTCGGGAAGATCCCACATACCGCAGAGCAGCTAAGCCCGTGCACCACACTGCTGAGCCCACGCTCTAGAGCCCGCGAGCCGCAACTACTGGAGCCCACGCTCCGCAGCAAGAGCAGCCCTCATAAGCCCGCGCACCGCAATGAAGAGTAGCCCCCGCTCGCGGCAACTAGAGGAACCCCGCGCACAGCAACGAAGACCCAACGCAGCCAAAAAAAAAACACAAATTAATTAATTAATTAAAAATAAATAAATAAAAGTGGTGTGGGGAATATAGGTTCTAATTGATGATTTTAGAAACATTAAATGAGCTACTAAAAGCCAAAATATATAATACCTACTGTGTGCCAGAGACGCAGGGCGGACAATTTGCCTAAGGGAGCACAGTTAGGAAATAGTAGAGATGGAGTCATAACCCAGTCATTCTGGCTTTTGAATCTGTGCTTTTAGCTACCCTTCACAGTTAAGCTAGAGAAGCTGCTTAACAGTGCCTGCTAAATAAGAAGTGCTCAATAAATGGAAGCTATACTTGTAATTTTCTTATGAGTCTAAGGCATGGGATGCTTCTCTTTTTCTAGGCTCACTTCTACAATATTGAAAAAGCTGTAGAAACAGAAATATAAAATAGATAAATATATCATTCTCCTCTGTTATTTAAAAAGAAAGCTTATTTAAGCAGATTTACGAAGACCTAGGAATAAAGAAAATATTAAAACCATGGTTTTTAAAAAATAATTTAGCGATTATTGAATTTCTATTTGTGCAGATCACTGTACTAGTCTCTGGGATAAAAGAAGTAAGATTAATAAGATATGGGTCCTGCCTATGAAAGAGCTTACAACTTAGTAATGGTCACAGACAGAGCACATAACATTTAACAGAGTGGATGCAGAAAGGCCAATCATGGCCTGGTGATGGAACACGTGAAAGTTGAAGTTGCATATTCGAATCCTAGTGGTATAGTAGCTATGTGGTCAGGGCAAATCGTGTGAGCTCTTCAAATCTCAGGTTTTTATTTTTGTTGGGGTGGTAGTTGCTAGTATTGTTTTCTAAATCTTTATAATGGAGATAATTTTGCATAATTCATAATGCTTAATGGGAATTAAATAATGCAAAGGAATCACTTAACTCTGTCTTTAGCAGAGAGTAAATGTTCAGCAGACAACTACTGTGAAACCTGAAGCTTTAAAAACCTACCTGTGTGGCGCCCTCACTGATAGACTCCCACCCCCCTCCGCTGAAGGCACTGGGGCAGCCCTTCAGGTGCTGTGCCAGGGCCTTGCAGAAGCCCAGTGGGCTCAAGCCCAGTTACTGCTCAGAATGTTGAGCTAAAGAACAAAGGACAGCTGCCCCCTTGGAGGCCAGAACAAGGCTTTTGATAGCGATTCCCCTATCTTTTCTTCTTAATGGAGGCTCAAAAAGAAAATCAAAATTTAAGAAAGGTAGCAACTGTATGGTTTTTGATTGTGTTGCATGGTTAGGAGCTCTGATAAGGGGATCATCAGAGCTATTAAAAGGCCCAACCTCAGAACACTAAGGCCTTTACAAAAGCACCTCAAGTGATTTTAAACCTACAGTGAGGGCAGAGAAGCAGTGGAGTAGTGATCTCTTAGGTTCTGTAGAATAGATACCAAAGGCCACTCAATCTGGCTGGACTAGTACCCACTCGTCCACACCACTGGGTACATTTGGAACATTGGTCAGGACCATACTATAGAGGGTTTTAAACTAAGAGTCTATCTGTAAGCAGTAGGGCATTAATGAAGATTTTTATATAAAGGAATGTGTTGAGAGCAGTGCTCTAGAAAAAGAATGTATCTTTTAGTTGTCTGTAAATAGAAGGAGGAGAAAGAGGGAACTAGAAACAGGGTGTGAACTAAGCTGTTAGCAAGCACCACTCAGTAAGATGCACTCTAGGCTGCAATAATCCAATATAATTGTAGGAATATTGCCCTTGTTTCTGAATATGGGATAATTAGCAAAGAAACATGGGCCATAATGCAGATATGAAAGGATGCTATTGAAGAAACAGGTTGCAGTGAAGTTCAATTCTCACGTGGTAATTCCGTTACTATACGGCCAAGGAAGATTCTATTTAGGTGATTATTTGCTGTAAGTTACTGTGTCAAACCCACACCAATTTCATAAACTTCGACCAAAGGGTGAGCAAAAGAGAAACCACAGAAGAAATATATCTTCCCTGCTATTCCTCTTCCTTTCAGAAACATAAACAACAACAATAAATTTACCACTTATTCATTTCTTGGGCTTTCTTAAAAAAACATTTAAAAATATCTGTCAACTTGGCATGTGCCTGACCCCTGTTGGGCTCTAATGACTTTCAAAGGCTCCCAGGGAAAAGCAGAGTCATCCAAGAGTGCAGAGCTAAGAGGAAAAAATCTCATCTGCCCCAGTTTTTGCATCTCGTAATACTTACATACCATGTGAAATTACATGATGAGATGTTTTTTGAAAGTATATCAGTCAGGGACTTACCTGGTGGCACAGTAGTTAAGAATCCACCTGCCAATGCAGGGGACACGGGTTCCAGCCCTGGTCCGGGAAGGTCCCACATGCCACGGAGCAGCTAAGCCCGTGCACCACAGCTACTGAGGCTGCGCTCTAGAGCCTGCAAGCCACAACTAATGAGCCCGTGTGCCTACAGCTACTGAAGCCCGCACACCTAGAGCCCATGCACCGCACCAAAGAGTAGCCCCTGCTCGCCGCAATTAGAGAAAGCCCGCACACAGCAATGAAGACCCAACACAGCCATAAATAAATAAATTTATTTTTTTAAAAAAGTATATCAAGTCAGTCCCTCAAGAGATTAATAGAGGTACAGTGTTTCATAAAGAATTCGAGTTCCCTGTACATAACTTTGATGCTAACTTTTCCAATATGTCACATGAATGTGAATGGACAACCCCAAGTATTTAGATTCACTCACTGTAGTAAGTGGTAATTAACCTCACTGAGTTTATATATGAAAGATTAAGCTGTCATTCTAACTGATGTGAGCCATAACAAATGAAAATCATTAACTCTTTGCTATCAAATTGTTGTGGCTTTTTCTCTGCTGATTTTAAAGAATATCCAAGCTAAATTATGTCCTGAGGGGCTTAATTTTCAGACTCAGTTTCCTAAATCTATATCTTCCTTTGGATTTTGGGAAATTTTCCAAACTAATGTTAATAAAGATTTACGAAATCCTTGGAGGAAGACTTCTTCTAACCATGAAACCAATAGTTAAATTACCAGGATTAAAAGTAAGTTTTCATAAAAATAGAACTACCATATGACCCGGCAATCCCACTACTGGGCATATACCATGAGAAAACCATAATTCAAAAAGAGACATGTACCACAATGTACATTGCAGCACTATTTACAATAGCCAGGTCATGGAAGCAACCTAACAGGTGAATGGATAAAGAAGATGTGGCACATATATACCATGGAATATTACTCAGCCATAAAAAGAAAGGAAATTGAGTTATTTGTAGTGAGGTGGATGGACCTAGAGTCTGTTATACAGAGTGAAGTAAGTCAGAACGAGAAAAACAAATACTAACAAATACTATATATATATATGCTAACACATATATATGGAATCTAAAAAAAAAAAAGGTTCTGATGAACCTAGGGGCAGGACAGGAATAAAGACGCAGATGTAGAGAATGGACTTGAGGACATGGGGAGGGGGAAGGGTAAGCTGGGACGAAGTGAGAGAGTGGCATTGACATATATACACTACCAAATGTAAAATAGATAGCCAGTGGGAAGCAGCAGCATAGCACAGGGAGATCAGCTCGGTGCTTTGTGACGACCTAGAGGGGTGGGATAGGGAGGGTGGGAGGGAGGCACAAGACAGAGGGGATATGGGGATATATGTATATGTATAGCTGATTCACTTTGTTATACAGCAGAAACTAGCACAACATTGTAAAGCAATTACAAGATGTTAAAAAAAAAAGTTTTCATTTAAAAACATGTGCCCATGAAAGAATTACTTCAAGGTATATTTTAGAAACCCAAGCATATGTAAACATAGTGGTCTTCCATAGTCTTACAGACACTCTGAATGTTTGTCAACTAAATGAATGGATTGACAAGAAAGCAGCACTGAGAGAGCTATAATGCCAGTTTCTTATAACCGCACAACTTTAAAGCCACATCCCAAAGATGAGCCACTTAATGACACAAGTGTTACACCTTGATATCAAGGGCAGGACTATGCATCGAGAGGAGCCAGAGTTTGAGTTAGTTAGACCCCATTAAGGAGAGGATAGTGTGGACAGCCACCTCCCCTGGGAAATAGCTAACGCAACGACAAATGTTTTCATGTTTGCTACATTGAATAGTGTATTGAATGCAAGAGAGACATTGGATGCAATGCCTCTGCTGGAAACATGACCTTTTTTTCAAGGTCTGTGATAGGAGACTGCCTTCTACGTAAAATCGTCTTGTAACATGTTGCTTCTAGTACTTGGAACTCAAACGCATGGAGTCAATACTAGTTTTCCCCTAGAGATCTTCATCCTGTAGAGCCTGAAGCCCTACATAGGGGTTCTATATAGCAGGAGCTACTCTCAGCTGCCTTTGATAATTCAGGGAGCCACGCTACTAAAATCTCAATGTGAGTACAAATTACCTGAGAATCTTTTTAACATTCAGGGTCTGATTCTTTAGGTCCAGATGGGGCCTGAGACTCTGTACTGCTAACCAGCTCCTAGGTGATGTTGATGATTACTGGCCCATGGTTCACACTTCGGGCATCAAGCTCATAGGAGGTGGATTTCTAAGTAGTTAGAATAAGCAAATATAGTGTGATAGAAGAGCACCAGATCTTGACTCAGAACACTAGTTATGGAAATATGATGAGTCACTTGACTTTTCTGAATCCAAATTTTTCTCATTAGAAAAATGAGTATAATAGGACAGTAATACCTGCTGCCTGGGATTGCTGTGGGAATTAAATTAATGATGTTATGTGAAAATTGACCAGAGCATTTGGTACATATTCATTGTTGAATAAATGATTGTTGACCCTACGTAGTAAAAACATAAGCGCACAGTTCAGTATTGGTAACTCATAAAGTTGGGGGACCCTGAGGCTGTGTGCCCTCCGTAGTTCCAGTGGTTCTATTCTTCATTCCACCTCTTTTGCCAATTACAATGTCTAGCATTTAGCAAGTGGTCAGTGTATGTGGAATTGTATTGATGGCAAAGTTGATCACTGCCAGCGTACATTTTTGGCTTCAGGGATACTGATATCAGGCTAATGACACAGTGTTTCCCCATGACACTAACAGGAAAGAGAACTTTCGCCCAAAATAGTGGTAACAACTTTGAAGCCTTGAGTTCTCTTTAAATAAAAAATGTAATCACTGGGGGCTTCCCTGGTGGCGCAGTGGTTGAGAGTCTGCCTGCCGATGCAGGGGACACGGGTTCGGGCCCTGGTCCGGGAAGATCCCACATGCCGCGGAGTGGCTGGGCCCATGAGCCATGGCCACTGAGCCTGCACGTCCAGACCCTGTGCTCCGCAACGGGAGGGGCCACGACAGTGTGAGAGGCCCACGTACCGCAGGAAAAAAAAAAAATGTAATCACTGGAAGAAGACTAAAATGAAGATCATCAGCCCGATTTTTAATAAAAATATGAGGATAAAAGAGCTGATCATTCTTTGCCAGCCAGTAGTCACAGTATCTTCTAACTTCACAAATTATGTGTAAAAGGTATCTCTCTTGATAGAAAAGCAAAGATGAACGTGGGAAGTTTGGCTGGCTTGTTGCTGATAGGTGGCTCAGACCCCATTAGGAGCCAGCCTGCAGAGGTGCAGTTAGTACTGCAGGGGTTCAAACCATCCTCCACATGGTTGAAAACTGGCTCCCATGCCACCCAGGTCATGTGCCCAAAATTGCTCCTGTGAAGGTCAAACTTTCTGCTTAATAAACTTGTACATTTTTAAATAAAACTCTCAAGAGCACACAGCGAGAAATGGAAGGTAGAGAAATCAGTGAATAACCTGCAGTGTCATTTATATCTTAACATCTCTTTCCATTGAGAATTCAGAGACAGAAACTTATTAGCACCCGGAGGAAGTCTAATGTAATTCATTTGCAGTAAAATCAGAGTGAATCCGTTAATCTTTGCTAAAAGAAATGAGATTTTCAAGTCTAATCAGAGGGTTTAAAGTTTTATTAAAAGGTGTTCTTTTTTACTCTCTTATAACCTATAGGTCTCAGGAGAAAAAGGAAGAGGCTATCATCTTACTGAAAGATTCCATTAAATATGGTCCCGAGTTTGCAGATGCATATTCAAGCTTAGCTTCATTACTGGCTGAGCAGGTAATTGTTACCATTTAGTTTCACATAATATTTTTAAATGTTTCTGTTGAATATATAAATTAATATTACACAGATTTTTATATGTATCATTTAACTTGTAAGCTCATATTAGACAACTGATCTCTATGTCAGTTTTCTTCTTGATAGAAATTACAAACCTAGTTTTCTCACTCCAGTATTCTTTGTGTATGTAGGTGGCCTCTAGACAAAGATGGTCCATTATATAGGCCCTTGCTATATTCTCCATCACTTTGGGACAAAATCTAACAAGAACAATACATGGTATTTTCTGGTTTTATTACTACTCACTTATATTTTTCTGGGGAATTGCTAATGGTCTAAGATCTCTGAACTCATTCTGGAACCAATTACCAATAATCTTATAGATCCTATGTCTTATAACTGTTAGAAGATCACAGAGTCTTGTAGGACAGGCTCCTAAGAGAGAACATTTCTCACGGCGTAAAGCAGAGGGGTATTTTGATTCCCCCTCATTCTTCTCACTATGTCTAAACCATTTGTTTTGGTGTCCTGGATGCATGCCCCCTGCTGTGGGGAAAACAAATATAAGTTGTCTTCTCTAAATTGACGATATAGTTTCGTTGACACACGTAAGTGCCCACAATAGAAGGTAGATTCTGCTATGCACACAATAGCCAGATTGTTTTTAAAATTAAACTTAGCACCTTTGAAAGATGCCCTGCAGCATTGGCTTAAATATAATGAATGATTTGATGCTGCATGTCAGGTACAGAGGGGTGCAATTTGCGTTTCCAAAACTTTGGAGGTTTCACCAGGAAACAAAATTAGGACACTCAATGAATATTTAAGTGTCAGAAATGATAAGTCTAGTTGTCTTGCTCTAATATTCTCCATATAGTGTAGGTGGGCTTTAGACAGAAGCCTGTGTCTGTAGTGGATGATTTTTTTTTTTTTTTTTTTTTTTTTTTGCGGTACGCGGGCCTCTCACTGCTGTGGCCTCTCCCGTTGCGGAGCACAGGCTCCGGACGCGCAGGCTCAGCGGCCATGGCTCACAGGCCCAGCTGCTCCGCGGCATGTGGGATCTTCCCGGACCAGGGCCCGAACCCGTGTCCCCTGCATCGGCAGGCGGACTCTAAACCACCGCGCCACCAGGGATGCCCTGTAGTGGATGATTTTAATACCTGTTTTAGCACAATGTTTAAGCTGAAGTGATGATCGCCGTGTTCTGTGGTATACACGGCAGTCCTCAGCTGCCTTTGGCTTGTGTTGAAGCAGACACAGTGGGAGTTTCCCGAAGAAAAGATTGATTCCATCATTATTCTCTTTTCTCACCTCATCCCGGCTCCTTCATTTTCATAGGAAGACCCTCCCTGCCTCTGCCTGGTTGGGTGTCTTGCAGCTACTCAGACAAGCCGCACACAAGGTTAGGGCCTTTGCACTAACTGTGCCGTTTGCCTGCAACACTGTTCTGCCAGACGTCAGAGTTCCTTCCTCGCCTCATGCTGGTTTCTGCCCACATAGTTCCGTATCAGGGGGCTGTCCGTGATTACCCTTTCAGAATAACTCCCTCACTGCCCCACATGTTTCTCCGTCTCCTGGCCCTGGCTGACTTCTCTCCAGAGCATTTATCACCATCTAACATACATCTATTTGCCTGTGATCTTTCTCCCACCACTAGAATATTTCCGTGAGCCAGTCTCCATGAGAATGGCTGTCTCTTTTACTCAAGGCTCTCCCCCCATGTCTGTCACGTTGTATGCAAGCAGTAAATACTGAGTGAATAAATGAATGGATATGAACTGAAGACCATGTAGCTCCTGCAATCCAGTACGTGATCTAGATTTTACTTGTATTTGAAGTAGGGCTGGGCATGTGGGCCACCATGCTGTTTCATAACGGAACTGCGCCTCACGTCGTGCCCTTGTCCTTCGCTGAGCGACAGTGTGAGGACAGCCAGGTGAAACTACTCCTTCTAACTGCAGGGTTGGGGCGGGGTTGAGGCCAACACCTGTTACATGGTTCACTGGCTTCTGAATGAGGACTCGAGGGAGAAATTTCTGTCATGTCTCAGTATTAGGAACGGCCAGCCTTCTCCTGAATTACACGTTTTTTGCTTTATTTTTAATCTAATGCATGAAGGATCTTACAAATGCTAAAAAAATCAATTCTAGTTTTGTCCCCCTTGGGCCCACCTCCGACTAACCGCCACCTGGATGGGATAGGCTGCTTTTCTGTGTGCACTGCTTGTACTCGGTTTATCATTTTTCTTAATAATTTATTTTATTCAATTTGTGCTCTATATTTTTGAAAGCTGCCTCCGTTTCTCTGTAAGTGAATAAATAAAGCATTGCATTGAGTTCCCAGTCATATATTTTTTCACAACTTGGCGGGACAGATAGTGAACACTGAAGCACTCTTCTTGATGCAAATTACCCTGAAGATAAATGACAAAGTCACTCACCTAATACCAGTGACGACATGGTGTGTTGTTTTGGGGGAGCTCTTTACAGACATTCACACAGTTCCATCTTCCTATAGTGCCGTCTTTTCTTTCTCTCCTTCTAAATCATCCTCATATTTCAAGATTCAGTTCAACTTTCACGTCCTCCGCCAACACTCATCCACCTCCCCATCGCATGGGAGTTGTTAGATTTTCCTCGGAGCTCCTGTGACATCTTTGGGAACATGCATCAGCTCACAAACCAATCATATATTTTTATTTCTTGAATTAACATCTGAACTATAGTTTGAACAGTTTGTCAGGTTTATTTTTCCTCACAAGACTGCAAGTTTTATAAGAAAAGCCTTGTCTTCCTTGTATGCCTGTTCCTTCTCTAGGGCTCAGGGTACTTCACTGCATAAAGCAGGCGGGTATTCATACAGCATCTCTGGACTTAATGCACTTTGGAGGTCAGTTCCCCTGTACTGTGCTTTTAGGAGCATTTGACAGTGAACAGGGCGGCAGCCTGATTGTAGACCCCACTTCATAGTACAGACTATGTACAGACCCCGCTTCCTTGCCTGTACAGACTCTGGTGAGGAGTGCTTTACCTCTCTGAGCCTCAGTTTCCAAATCTGAAAATTGATAGCTATATGGATCTAACATTTTAAGAGTGTCTAAAACTATCCCTGTAACACCAAGTGCTAATGAATATTTTCATGAATAACTTAAGGCTCCACTTGAATTAGTGCTATGGTTTCTATACAAATAAAGCATTAACATGTTAATATTGTGAAAAGCAATTTGTGTTAGTAAATACTGTATCCAAAAGTTTCAAGTTGTATTCCTTTTCTAAATTGACGAACTCCAAATTCATGAAAAGTTACTTTTTTTTGTTTGTTTAATTAATTTATTTATTTATTTTTGACTACTTCGAGTCTTCATTGCTGAGCGCAGGCTTTTCACTAGTTGCAGCACCCAGGCTTCTCGTGGTGGTGGCTTCTCTTGTTGCAGAGCACGGGCTCTAGTCGCGTGGGCTTCAGTAGTTATGGCACGCAGCCTCAGTAGTTGTGGCGCACGGGCTTAGTTGCTCCGTGGCATGTGGGCTCTTCCCGGACCACGGCTCAAACCCGTGTCCCCTGCATTGGCAGATGGATTCTTAACCACTGTGCCACCAGGGAAGCCCTAAAACAATACTTTGAATCATTTCCTAATGATAGATTCCTAGAAGTTGAATTCCCATATCAAAGAGTATCAGCATTTCATGACTTTTGAGATGTGTTACTAAACTGCTTTCTAAAAGAGTGGTACCAATACGCTGTGCCACCAGCAGTGTGCAGCCTCTAAGTCTTGAATGTTAGCGGAACATTTAAATGGAAATAGCATGTGGACAGATGACAGTGGGAGAGATCAGGACTAAAGATAGACTTAGGACTTCAAATAAATGAGTCCATATTATGAGTAGGTAATCCCTCCGAGGGGAAAATGAAGAGTAGTGTGGGGAGGAAAACCTTCAAGAATTTTTAACCTTCTCATTTTGTAGATAAAAATATGAGGTGCACAGAATTAAGTACTGCTCAAGGTCATACAGATAACTAGTGTCAGGACCAAGACTGGAGCCTGGTAACTCGATTCCTTCCCCACTGCTCTTTCACTGTATGATGCTGGGGTCCCATGACTGGACTGTGGTAATGGGGCTGTAGTTAACAAGGTTAGGTATACAAGGGGCCAGGTGGGAGGGGGGAAGAAAAATGATAGAGGAAACTTCGTAACATGAGTTGTCATAGATGTTAGATACATAAAAGGATCCAGAATAAATTTGCCCCTCTGTGTCTACTGCAGCATAGAAGTCAAGAAGACAGGACAGAAAATAAACTCTTAGATTTGAAGCCCGGATGGTCTCTGGCTTACTAGCCTCTTTTGGTTTTCTATTAGCATTCAGAACTGGCTGTACTCCAACTTCACAGATAGGATTGTAAACATTTACAAGCCCACCATCATTTTTAACTAGCCTACTCTTGCCATAGATTATATAGCTTGCATTACACTAGCAGTAAAGGAAATGAAGTTAACATAATGACTTGATCCACTGTACATTATTGCTAGCCCCAGGTTTATAGCCTATTGGAAAACTCAATTAATTAATTTGATAACACTTAAAATATTTTTCTTTTATATATTTTGGGATATGACTTCACCTGATACAAGAATGAAAAGAAAATTGGAACAGTAAAATATAAGTTAGAAGTATAGATCAAAAATAAGAGAGGTCCACGGTCAGTGTCTCTTCTTTGACAAGTGCCGTCTTTTGGGTAGATTCAGGCACATATACCATTGCATTTGTGGTCAGGTCACCTTGCGCTGAACCCTACCGTAATAATTTATTGATTAAATTATTCAGCACATATTTATTGAACATTTAGGTATCACCAAGTATTAGAAATTGCTGAAGTAGCAAGGTATGGGCCTCAACTCATGGAACTTAGAGTCTAAAAGGTAAGGATACTCTTAAGTGAAGAATTACCACCCTTTCCCCAATGTCTAACCCAGTTGTGACAAAAGGGCAAAGAGAGAATAGAGTACCAGTGAGAATGTTATAGGGACCTAACCTAATACAGGGAGCAGTGAGCGCTGGCCAAAGAGTGATATTTAGTCTGATACCTTAAGAACTTATAGATATCAACAAGATTAAAATTATTAGGAAAAGCTTTCTGGCTACAGGAATTAGATCACCTGAGGGCTGTCGGATGGGGAACAGTACGATCCCTTCCTCTTATGGGAGGAAATTCATGTGCCTGAAAGTGCAGAGAATGAGGACAAAAGGGCATGAGAAGAGTTTGGAGATGGAGAAAGCTGCAATTCTATGTAAATTTAGCTTCCCCTCACTCTTCCTGGTCTCTGGACAGTGTGACACAGCTGTGGTCTCTTACACTTGTCATAGTGTTTGCTCTTTAGCTTTTATTTTATGATTCTTGGCATTTCTTCTTTAAAGTGATCATTTCTTTCTTTCTTAAATTGTCACAGGGTGATATGGATCACAGTCTGCTGGGCGATGAGAAAATTCAGGATTAGAAATACCTAACATGTCCTTGGTGAGGAGGAATGCCAAGTTAATTGATTCATTGCAGTTGAATGAGAAAGAGAATTAGACTTCAAATGTTGGCGGCACATTTCTCGTAAACGTCCATGTCAATGACTGATGGGGGAAGAACTGTTTTGTAAGGAAAGTAAAAGCAAAGGAAAGGATGAGAAAGCAGGCATCTTTGCTTTATGTTTTGAGCCGCTGTGTCTTAAAGAGTTGCTTAGCAAAGTCACTGACATGAGTTTAAACATTCAGTTGTCCTGCACTTCCCAGGTTTGTAATAGTCATTTGGCTAATGGGGAGATACACGATAGCTCTGCGTGCTCGTATCATTGGCCAGAGTGAAAGTACTTATGGAAAGCAGCTCAGACGCATGGCCATGATGTCAGAGCACAACCTTCCAGCCCCATCTCTGTAGGTCCTTCACCACTTTGGAACATCACACCCTATATCTGCCATACAGTAAGAACACATGTTACAAGCCATTCATTACGCCAGTGGTTCACAAAGGGTTGACCGGGCACGCCTGAGGTCCAAGAAGGCCTGTGCAGTTTTTATAATACTAACAAGTAATTTGCCTTTTTTTACTCTCATTCTCTCCCCAGTGTACAGTGGTTCTTTAGAGGCTATGTGATATATTCACAGTCATGAAAAGAGTATGAAAATATTCTCCCCTTTCCAACTAAATGTCTGTGTGAGACCAGGTTTCTTCACATACTTCAACTAAAAAACGTAGAGAAACAGATTAGTACAAAAATAGATACAAGAACCCAGCTGTCTTCTATCAAGCCAGACATTTAAAAGACTTGGAAAAATAGAAAATGATGCCACTATTCTCACTAATTCTTTTGGCTTTGGAAAATATAGTTATTTTCTTATTATTGTGTTATGTTTGTTTATTATTCTAAATAAATAATAAATATTAGTTTATTTATTAGTTTATTAAATTAAAATTTCTCAGCTTCATTCCTGTTATGGTACACATTGATAGATGTAGACCACATAAACAAAGCTCTTTGGGGTCCTCAGTACATTTTAGAGTGTAAACCAAGAAGTTTGAAGATTGCTGCATTGAGCCCATGTCCCTTTGTCCTCCTGGTTGCTGCAACTTGAACTATAAGAAATCTTTTCCAAGTGTATCAGTTGGCCCAAGAGAATAAATGACAGTCAAACGTCCTTTTTCAGATCTACTTTTCACTTTCTCTTCCTTGAGGTAAAAAACATGCCATATCGGTAATTACAGCATGTAAAACGTGGAGATGTTGATGGTGTTTTCTCTATCCCGCGAGGCCCATTTCATGTCCACCCCACTGAAAATGCTTTTGAGCCTTGGAGGGAAGCCCACGGCTGCGTGCTGCCCATTTTTAACCATTGCCCTCGAAGGCCAATTTCATGCTGAGACAGCGGTTGGTTGGGGACTCTGGTGACAGTATTATTTGTCAGAACCGTTCTCTGGGTCACAAGCATTTTTAATTAAAGTTGTCCTATAAATAGCTCATATTCATTTCCTCTGGATCTCACAAATCAGTAGAGACTGGGAGTGATCCGCTTAGGTCAGGACATCTAGCCAGATGAGGTAAATGAAATTGAACTTGAGGGATTAAGGATACTCCTTTTTAAGATAAATGCATTGCCCTTCCAGAGAAGGTGGAATTTGTTTTAAATAAACATCTAGAAGGTATTTTTCTCCTGCAGTGGTGGTCCCTTTCATTTTTTAATAAGTGGAGTTAATCATTCTTTGAAATTTACAGTCAAATGAAAGGACAAGAAAGATAGACATTGAAAACATTTGTCATAGAGCCAGAGTCTTGAGGCTGTCCTTGGGGGTTACCGAAGGTATGGGATGTGATTCCTTGCTCTAGACATGGATGGTCTTTTAAATCCCATTACTTCTTTGGACTTTGAAAATTGCATTCCTGTGGAGACCCAGCTCATAAACCCCAAAATGGGTTTTAGATGAAAAAGGTGATCTCTTTGCCTATTCTGGAGCAACAAGAATGTGGGGAAAAGGTAAAATTAAGTCAGGTATAAGAGTAATTGCACTTGAAAACTGTGATATCTGACTTTAGCAAGTTAGAACGTGAGGACGTCAATTTTAATCCTTTCAGGAAAAACACCTTTCAACTCTCCCACAGTTTGGTTATAAGGATGTTTTAAAGATCTCAAGTAGCTGCAGATTTTTTTCATGCATATCTTCGTATTACACAGCTGCTGGTGTTAATGGTAGCCAGTGTTTCCAGGCATTTGGTTTATGACAGTTGTAAAGAATCTGTCTATATAAACACCAGTCTGGGTATCACTCCTGGTTGCCTTCCAGGAAACTTGTGCTTCTCCTTCTGTGACACTGTCACCGTATATCACAGTGTCTCCTTGCCTGAATCCCTCTCCGTTGTCTTTGTGGGCAGGATTGTCTGTCTCACCCACTCTTCTGTCTCCATTATATACTTGACATGTGGGAGGTCCTATTACTTATACCACTGGGAGATAGATGCCAAAGACATGGGGCTGAAAAAAACAAAATACATCTATTTAAGGAGCCCAAAGACAAATGAACTAAGGAATACAACTCAATGTGAGCAGTGTAGTAAAGAGGTAAATACAGATGCTCTAGAGCTCAGGTGCCCTGGCCTTGTTACTGAGGCCACGTCAGACATCACAACCCTGTCCACGTGGCATTTTAGCCTACAGTTTCAAACTCCTTTCCCATCAAATCTCTTTAGTTAACTCCATATGAGAAAAAAAATAACTAACTTGGGTGTTCTTCCTTTTAATTTTTCTTAATCATCTTCTGATATGGAGGTCAATAAACAATTTCTTAGAGGCAACCAGAAAAAAAAAAATACCCTGGCTAATCCTAAACTAGTTAATCAGTTCCTAAAAATCTTGAGTTTCTTGTGTTACCATTTGACCAGTGTTAGTTAGTGTTTGACACTAATGCCATCTGTTTTTAAATGTGCTCGTGAAATACTACTCCTAGTAGTAGTAATAAGAGTAGAGGCTGGGCTTCCCTGGTGGCGCAGTGGTTGAGAGTCCGCCTGCCAATGCAGGGGACACGGGTTCGTGCCCCGGTCCGGGAAGATCCCACATGCCACGGAGCGGCTGGGCCCATGAGCCATGGCCGCTGAGCCTGCGCGTCCAGAGCCTGTGCTCTGCAATGGGAGTGGCCACAACAGTGAGAGGCCCGCGTACCGCAAAAAAAAAAAAGAATAGAGGCTAACATGGCAAAGTGCTGACTGTTTGCTAGGCATTGTTCTCAGGGCTTCACCTGTTTTAATCCATTTAATCCTCAGAACAACCCTCTGAAATAGGTACTATTTTTATCCCTTTGTTACACTTGGGTACATAGAGGGGAAGTAAGGTCACAGGGACAGTAAATGGTGGGGTTGGGATTCCAATCCACGTAGCCAAGCATTGGCAGCCCAATTCTTTTTTTTTTAATTTTATTAAAGTATAGTTGATTTATAATGTTGTGTTAATTTCTGCTGTACAGTTATACATATATATATACATTCTTTTTTTATATATTCTTTTCCATTATGGTTTATCATAGGACATTGAGTATAGTTCTCTGTGCTCTACAGTAAGACCTTGTTTATCCATCCTGTATACAATAGTTTGCCTCTGCTGATCCCAAACTCCCATTCCTTCCCTTCCCTACCCCCTCCCCCTGCCTTGGCAGCCAAAAGTCTGTTCTCAATGTCTGTGAGTCTGTTTCTGTTTTGTAGTTTTGTTCATTTGTGTTGTATTTTAGATTCCACATACAAGTGATATCATATGGTGTTTGTCTTTCTCTTTCTGACTTACTTCCCTTGGTATAATAATCTCTAGGTCCATCCATGTTGCTGTAAATGGCATTATTCCATTCTTTTTGAAGGCTGAGTAATATTCCATTATATATTTTATATATATATATATTATATATATATATACACACACTACATCTTCTTTATCCATTCATCTGTTGATGGGCATTTTGGTTGTTTCCATGTCTTGGCTATTGTAAATAGTGCTGCTATGAACATAGGGGTGCATGTATCTTTTTTTTTTAATAAAGTTATTTATTTTATTTATTTATTTTTGGCTGCATTGGGTCTTCATTGCTGCACGCGGGCTTTCTCTAGCTGTGGCGAGTGGGGGCTACTCTTCATTGTGGTGCACGGGCTTCTCATTCCTTCTCTTGTTGCAGAGCATGGGCTCTAGGCGTGCAGGTTTCAGTAGTTGTGGCACACAGTCTCAGTAGTTGTGGCTCGCGGGCTCTAGAGTGCAGGCTTAGTAGTTGTGGCACACAGGCTTAGTTGCTCGGCGGCATGTGTGATCTTCCCAGACCAGGGCTTGAACCCACATCCCCTGCACTGGCAGATGGATTCTTAACCACTGCACCACAAGGGAAGCCCCAGCATGTATCTTTTTGAATTATAGTTTTGTCTGGATATATGCCCAGGAGTGGGATTGCTGGATCATATGGCAGCTCTATTTTTAGTTTTATGAGGAACCTCCATACAGCAGCCCAATTCTTAATTACTATGCCATGCTTTCTATAGCAATTACAGAAAACATGTGCTGAATGAATGCGTAAATGAATAAATATGCAACGGTACTCTCTATTACTTCGATTGGAGTCTTAGGTAATTTGTGTCTTGCCTGTCTCCATTTAAAACACACGCATGCACACTCACCAATTTGCTAGTTCTACAGTGGGTGATACCTTCAGAAAGTTTTTCTTTTCTTCAGTAGATTGAAAGAAGACATTTTGAGATTTTTCATTCATCTCTAATTTTCTTTTGAGTTTGACAGTTTGTTGAGCTTGGCAACTGGAAAACACACTTTTAGAAACATGGAAATCCATTTTTGCTGGACTATGGATTTGTAATTCAAATAAGAGAAATTTGCCAAATTCAAAGCACACTTTGTTCCCTAAATGGTACTTAAATATGTGGATTTGAAGAGATGGCATTGGTCATTCCACAGAGAGTCAAGTGTCTTCGCCTTTCTGAGTCAAATCAGATTTAGGCTTCTTGGCTTATTGCTAAGCACTCAGGGCATTTTTATTCAGAAGCTCAAGGTGTCAGGTCTGAGAAAAATGATGCTGTACATTCTCTTTTCATGTGTCTGGTTGAATGCTTAGTAGTAGTAACTTCTGATAAAATTATGGACGGTGTCCATGATCAGCGCACATGAAAGGAAAAGTTGCTTTGTGATTTATGCCAAACCATTGCCTTTCACCTGACCTTCATAGCAGTACTAGGAAACTAGGAAATGGTTTACTTGTGAGTAATTGTTAGAACCTGGGTGATTTCATTTCATTTGATTCATTAATTAGGCGTTACCTTATACATTGTAAAAGAAAGTGTGACATGACAATCTCAGATGTTTGTGGAAAATGTGCCTAAATATGAATTCAGAATAATTGAAGTGTGTTAAAGTGGATTGTTAGAGTAGAAGACCAAAGCAACTAGAAAAAGATCCACTGAGGCTGTGGCAATTGATCTGGGCCTTGCCACAAAGGGAGGAGTTGGAGGTGTGCCTTTGAGGGGCCCTATATTCCTGTTGGAGGGAACAGCTCAGAGGTGGAAAGGGCGGGGTGATAAGGGAAGTAACAAATGGTTTGGTGGACTACAGAAATATTTAGAGTAAAGAAAGGATAAGGCAAACCCCTCCCATAATCAGCATCAGCCTCCCCTCCCACTTCCTTCCCAAAAACCTCCCCAAATAAATCATACAATATAGGTAAGAGAGCTAGCTATGCAAATGCAGCTGTGTCAAATAGCCAGGCCTCCCTATCTCCCAGTAAGATTGCCACCTCGGAAGGCATTCCTATATGAATGGATCACACGTATTTTCGTCCAGAGAGTTACTGGGATGGAGGGCATCCCATTCAAATATCCATTTTGAGGCTTTTTCCAACTGTAGGGCAAATCCTTCCAGATACTGCTTCTTAGTAAACATCAGCTGGTTTGCGCTGAAGGAGCTAAACACTAGTGTGAGTCTTTGGTATGTGTGCAGTTGGCACTGACTTTAATTCAAAGTACATAGTGTTTGGACTTCCCTGGTGGTGCAGTGGTTGAGAGTCCGCCTGCCGATGCAGGGGACATGGGTTCGTGCCCCGGTCTGGGAAGATTCCACGTGCCGCGGAGCACTTGGGCCCGTGAGCCATGGCCACTGAGCCTGCGTGGCCGGAGCCTGTGCTCCGCAACGGGAGAGGCCACAACAGTGAGAGCCCCGCGTACTGCAAAAAAAAAAAAGTACATAGTGTTTGATCTTGGCCCCTGTTGCATAACAGATGCTCAGTAAATTATTTTCTGCTCTTCCCACTTCCATTATTCAGTTTATTGTTGATTTTTTTAAAAAACTTTCTCATGTATTTTTCTTTTTTCTCTTTTAAAGGAGAGGTTTAAGGAAGCTGAGGAAATATACCAGGCTGGAATAAAGAACTGCCCAGATAACTCAGACTTACACAACAACTATGGAGTTTTCCTAGTTGATACTGGTAAGCGAGATTAAAGAGAACCTGTTCTGTGGAGATGAGATAATATTATCTGTCAAGCTAAATGGCCACCACCCAATAATGCCTCAAAAGTAGAACTCACTGGGCTTGGCAGGAAGCTCACACCGTTGACAGTCACATTGTACTTTGGGGCTGTCATTTCTCTAAATCTTCAAGCTCAATTCAGTAAAATCTGCCGGTTCTTATAATCAGATTGCTAAGAAAATGTCCCCAGGTGGCAGGAAGTGGCCTTGATGATTTAATGAGCAACAGTCTCCTTTGAATAGCATTTATACAAGTTTATAAATCTATGATGATGAACTGTTCTCTACAATGATGCAGAACCTGCCTCTGAATCTATTTACTGGCAGATGGTAAATACTTTTCTACAGCCGATTAAAAAGTCTTAAATTGTTTCATTGTTCTTTATGTGATACATACTATAGAAAATGTACCATTATAATTGATAGAGTACCCTTATAGGACAGGTGCTATATAAAATACACTTTACCTTATTTAATGTAAAACTTTACTGGACAGGAATTCTGTTTTCTTGATGGTTTGTACCCTACATACTGTTGGCATGTTATGAATACTTGTAAAGAATGAAAAGATGCTTGAATTTAATACAAAAACACTGCTTTGTTCTCGTTGACTATTAGACTACCTGCCCTGTAATAAAATTCGATTTTAATTATTCTGTCCATATGAAATGCTCAAAAGGGTTTTTATTTTCTGGGATATTTGAAGCCCTTCTGTTTCTTAGGACATAAATTTACATTCTGATACACCTAGGAAACATCCCTTATTTTCACACGTAAAATTGTTTCTTAGTGCCACCTGCTGGTTCTTTGGCAACATAATAATAAATTAGGTATCAAAGATTAAAAACAAACAAAAAATTGAAGAGACCACCTGTTGGCCTGATCTAGCCCTCTTCCTTCTGCTTCACCAACAAAATATCCCACCCCAACTCCCAACCCCCCAAAATCTCACTGACCACCCTCTATATTTTCCTACCACTCCCAGTGTATTCTGCTTTTATACTACTGAAATTCTCCCTATCATGACCTATACATAGACCTCTACGTACGTAGTCTTTTTTGGCACCTCCTAGTCAAACTTGCATTCAAAGAAGGTAGACTTGAGAAGATGTCTGTGTGGATAATAAACATTCCGTTGCCATGTAGAGCTTCAGACTTGTCCACAATTCATTCACTCACATATAATTTCACTAGGAAGCTTCTTTGGGGAACCTTATCATACTAGAGAGACTTGATGGTAGTTCTGACCTTTATTCTCACTTCCCCTGGGATTTTTGTCAAGTTTCTTAATGTTTTTGCACTTTAGAGCCTGTATCTGTAAAGTGATATTTTTTTTTAATATCTTTTAAATCCCAAGAGGCAACTAAGTGCTATCAAAAGGCAGCTAAATAGGATCAAAATACCTGCAAAAAATCATGAGATCATTTAATTAGTGTTTTAAAATATACAATGCATTGCACAAATGCAAGGTGATATTATTTTTATTTTTAAAGTCCCATTCAATAAATACCCTCTAAACAAAGATGTATGATTTAAAAACAGATTTTCAAAATACAGAAGACGCCTGCTTATTTGAAGCAGTGCCTCAATCACTAGGTTGTGGTATAGTAATTGTGACAGACCCTCAGAAATTACTTCAGGACAGTTTTCTTTCTATAACAGCCCATTCCACTTTTTGTATAATGAGAAGCAACAATATCTTACATAAATGCCAATCACTGATAATCTCAAAACACCATATTGACTAAGGCAATGGCCAGAAACCAGTTTGACTAAAATAATAGATTTAATAAAAGAAACAGGTTTTAGTTTTTACTGCTTTTTTACTACTAATTTCTTTGGAAGTGAAAATGAATAGTGAAATGGTCCAAAGTTAGGCAGTGGCAAGGAGAAGCCAAAATGTGAGCTAATTTACAAACTGAATAATTGGTGGTATGGCTGTAGGAAAAAAAGATCATCAGAAGAGAAATTAAAGAGGCCATGTGTTTAGGGACTTTCCTGGTGGCACAGTGCTTAAGAATCAGCCTGACAGTGCAGGGGACATGGGTTTGATCCCTGATCCGGGAAGATCCCACGTGCCGTGGAGCGACTAAGTCCGTGCACCACAACTACTGAGCCCGTGCTCTAGAGCCCATGAGCCACAACTACTGAGCCCGCGCTCCTAGAGCCCGTGCTCCGCAACCAGAAGCCACCGCAATGTGAAACCCGTGCACCGCAACCAGGGAAAGCCCGTGTGCAGAAACAAAGACCCAATGCAGCCAAAAAAAAAAAAAAAGTCTGTGTGTTTTATAATTAAGGCATGTTCTGCTCTTACCAACCTACCACCTGTTGATTACAGGCTCTCCAGAGAAGGCAGTGACCCATTACCAACAGGCCATCAGACTTAGCCCGAGCCATCATGTAGCCATGGTGAACCTGGGGAGACTCTACAGGTCACTGGGAGACAACAGTGTGGCTGAAGAATGGTACAAACGGTAAAGTTCCTGTTTTTCACTTTGTAAGTCATCCTAAGACCTCTGCAATTGGCCATCAAATTCTTAGTTATTTGGAACAGATGCTCTCAGAATACTAGCAAATTTTGCCAATGCAGGCAATACAGATTCTCCTCTCCAAAGAGAACAGTACAATAAATGGCACTTTGGGGATAAATGATATCCCAGTTAATGACTCTTTTGCCTGCCGGTTAAAGCATAGTGCTAAACCAAGGTTGGAATTTAATTCCCATTTTAGTTAGTCCATTGTTTTCTGTTGAAGCTAAGGACTACAACCCAAACCACAAATAGAAATTTTGAAAACGGATCTAGATGAAAAACTGTGCATACATCAAAACAAGTCTATCACCATAAATGGAAAAGATCCTTGGGGCTCAGTTTACGTATTGGTGGGTCACTAGAGACATACTTATAGTCAGAGGCTGGCACTGTGATCTGTTTTTAACATTCTTCTTGATATAAAAACAACGACCATGTGGGAGCAGAGTCTCAAACCGTGTACAGTGGTCCCTAAATCTAAGTTTCAACCTTTGGAGATGTACCTGTTAGAAGAAAATTGTCCATTTGTTTTCTCAAAATTCAGCGCCTTGCAGGTGACACGCAAAGCTGAGATATTATCACCGCTGGGAGCTCTATATTACAACACTGGCAGATATGAAGAGGCTTTGCAGATTTACCGGGAAGCTGCATCCCTTCAGCCTTCCCAAAGGGAACTCCGCCTGGCACTGGTGAGCAGATGGACAAAAGAAAGGAAATGGAGTAGGAAATAGACTCATGGCATGCAATACAGGGAGCTGTAGTCAGTATGCCTCAAAACGGGAACTAGAACACTATACTATATCCATTTAATGAATATTCATATAACCAATGTTACAGCCATTCACCAAACACATGGACCCTAAAAACACTATTAAGTTTTTGTTTTGAAATAATTTCAAACTTATAAAAATTTGCAAGAATTTTAAATAACTCCCATATACTCTTTCACCCAGATTGATGAATTTTTAGCACTTTGATGCATTTGTTTATCATCCTCTCATGTATGTATGTATGTGTGTATGTACACATATGTATGTGCATATTTAGGTATGTGTATGTGCATGTACATATTATTAATACATGATATTTTGTCTTGAGCCATCTGAGAATTAGAGATCTCATCCCCTTTATTTCTAAATACTTCAGCAAATAGTTCCTAAGAACAAGGACATTGTCTAACCTAACCACAGTACAACTATCAAATTCAGGAAAATTAATATCAACAATATTTTGGATCATTACTCTTCCTTTCCCTTAGATTTTCAGTGAAACAAACTTGTTATCTTGTTATAAGCACAGTGTTCTATTGAAACCATAGGAAAAAATTTCTCTTGACATAGTCAACTTTTTTAAAAAGGCCCAAGTCACTGAATGGCTTTGATGTTCCTGCCATTCACACACAAATGCAGGCACATGCCTAAATAAACAAACAAACAACATGAACTGTGGTAAGTCAGTCTTCTCTGTGAGTCACAAAGCGATTCTGAGCACTTTTGTGGGAAGTGTTTCCTGAATGCTTTATTTGATAAAGAGTGCTTTATTTGATAAGGTGATAGCCAAGTACCTTCTAAGCCAAAGTCACTGTGGTTTCGCAGGCTCAGGTCTTGGCCGTGATGGGTCAGACAAAAGAAGCTGAAAAGATGACCAATCACATTGTGTCAGAGGAGACTGGGTGCCTTGAATGCTATCGCCTGTTGTCTGCCATCCACAGCAAGCAGGAGCAGCACGACAAGGTAGAGAGGACACTGTTTGGAGTCGTTTGGGTTCACAGGTAGAAAATGGGGTGCACCTGAATGACCCCCCAGCCCGCACGCTCACAAGGCCGAGCAGTCTTGAACATCGTCAGTTGTCAGAGCTTATCTTCTGGGCACTTTTCAGATACCTGCTTGATTCCTAAGATGTCCCCTCGAGACGCTATTTTCTTGGTTCATCCTTGGTCTGAAGATTTTATGTGGTATTATCTCAGTTTGTTTTCAGCTAACTCGATAATGATAAACACTAACATTTGTATGCTTTATCATTTTCCATGTTCCCTCAAAGATATTTTATAGACTCTTTATAACAACCCTTTAAGGCAGGTCAGTGGCCCTGTGTTGCAACTGTACTGTTTATCTCCATTTTAAAAGTCACATGACCAGTAAATACATGAACTGATTCAACAAAATATTTATTGAATGCCTGCTATATGCCAGACACTGTGGTGGGCAGTGGGAATAAAGTGGTGTGAGGAAAAAAAAAACATTGCCCTTGTCCTTGTGGAGTTTACAGTCGAAGAGGAGACAGAGATTGAGCAAGTAATCACAAAACCAGTGCGGAATTATAGCTGTGCCCAGTGATGTTGTGAAGAGCAGCATGGTCCCTAATGAGCATGTAATCAGGGGACCCGAGTGGTCTGGGTGGTTCTGTTCCCTGCAGAGTGATATGAAGTTGAGGACTGAGTGATGAATAGGAGTTATTAAGCAAAAAGGAGCAGTGAATAGCGTTCCAGGCAAGAAAAAGCACATGCAAAGGCCCTATGTCAACAGTAAATGGCCTGTCTGAGGAATGGGCGTGAGGGAGCAGGGCGCCTGTGAGATGTAGCCACCAAGGTTGCTGGGGACTCAACCCCAAGGCTTGGGACCAGGGCAAGGGTTTTGTTCCTTTTCCTGGAAGAAGCTTTGGGGTCTTAAGGAAAAGAGCAACATATCAGATCTGTGCTTTGAAGAGCTCTCTGGCTGCAGGGGGTGGGCCAGTAGGTGCTGGGGGCAGAGTGAGCACCAGGGCCCTAAAAGGAGGCTGTTGGAATGGTCCAGTTGGACACATGGCCAGGGCAACACAACTGACCTCAGATCTTGTTTTCTTTCAATGAGATCACACGGCCTTCCTGAAAAGTGATCGGGGACATTTCATTGTCACTCATGTGAATAGGAAACCTGGAGTATAGGGAAATTATTTGGTCAGGGCTGTTTTATTCCTTGATGAGAACATCAGAGAAAATGAAAAACGTGTTCTGATTGTCACTCACCACGCTAGCTAATACATAGGAAACAAAAACTATAGATGTTATCGTTTAACTTAGTTTTTCTGTATCTAACCTACATTTATTGTGTCTTAATTTCTAAACTGTACAGGCACTTGATGCTATAGACAAGGCTCTGAAGCTGAAACCAAAGGACCCAAAAGTTGTATCTGAACTTTTTTTCACAAAAGGAAATCAACTAAGAGAGCAGAACCTTCTTGACAAAGCTTTTGAGGTATAAAGACTTAATAAAATTGTTATTAAATTCATGGATTAAAATTAATACTCCCTCAATCTTTAATGAAGCATATACATTAAAAGCTAAGATCGTTGCCATGTTTTGTGGAGTGAATTTTCTGATTAATTGACATAATAAGTTTAATTTTTTATAATTGAGCCTCTGGTTTTTGGCTATTAGGAGTTCCACAATACCTCTGCATTATTTTCTGAATTATCGCTTTGAACCTGATGTTTAAAGCATTCTGCATTTTGCCCTCAAACCAGCTTCCCTCTCTCTCTCTCCTCCCCTCGTTCACTCTTTTTCTCTCTGTTTGCCTTCAGTAACCCTCTATTTCAGCTGGACTAGTGCCTGAAGAGCTTTGGCGTTCCACACATCCTGTAACATTGTGCCCACACCACCCCAATCCCCTGCAGATTCCCACTCATCTACCAACACAGGCCTGTGTCCTCCCTCAGGAAGCCCTCCAGACCATCCTTTCTCCCAGTGACCTTGTTTCCTCTGAACTCCTAAAACACTATCTCTACCAGTCATTTGAAAGTGTCTTTTTTTTTTTATACAGAAGGTTCTTATTAGTCATCAATTTTATACACATCAGTGTATACATGTCAATCCCAATCGCCCAATTCATCACACCAGCACTCCCAGCCTTCCGCTGCTTTCCCCCCTTGGTGTCCATACGTTTGCTCTCTACGTTTGTGTCTCAATTTCTGCCCTACAAACCGGTTCATCTGTACCATTTTTCTAGGTTCCACATATATGCATTAATATACGATATTTGTTTTTCTCTTTCTGCCTTACTTCACTCTGTATGACAGTCTCTAGATCCATCCACGTCTCAATAAATGACCCAATTTCATTCCTTTTTATGGCTGAGTAATATTCCATTGTCTATACGTACCACAACTTCTTTATCCATTCGTCTGTCGATGGGCATTTAGGTTGCTTCCATGACCTGGCTATTGTAAATAGTGCTGCAATGAACATTGGGGTGCATGTGTCTTTTTGAATTATGGTTTTCTCTGGGTATATGCCCAGCAGTGGGATTGCTGGATCATATGGTAATTCTATTTTTAGTTTTTTAAGGAACCTCCTTACTGTTCTCCATAGTAGCTGTATCAATTTACATTCCCACCAACAGTGCAAGAAGGTACCCTTTTCTCCACACCCTCTCCAGCATTTGTTTGTAGATTTTCTGATGATGCCCATTCTAACTGGTGTGAGGTGATACCTCATTGTAGTTTTGATTTGCATTTCTCTAATAATTAGTGATGTAGAGCAGCTTTTCATATGTTTCTTGGCCATCTGTATGTCTTCTTTGGAGAAATGTCTATTTAGATCTTCTGCCCATTTTTGGATTGGGTTGTTTGTTTTTTTTAATATTGAGCTGCATGAGCTGTTTATATATGTTGGAGATTAATCCTTTGTCCGTTCATTTGCTTGCAAATATTTTCTCCCATTCTGAGGTTGTCTTTTCATCTTGTTTATTGTTCCTTTGCTGTGCCAAAGCTTTGAAGTTTTATTAGGTCCCATTTGTTTATTTTTCTTTTTATTTCCATTACTCTAGGAGGTGGATCAAAAAAGATCTTGCTGTGATTTATGTCAAAGAGTGTTCTTCCTATGTTTTCCTCTAAGAGTTTTATAGTGTCCGGTCTTTTAGGCCTTTAATCCATTTTGAGTTTATTTTTGTGTATGGTGTTAAGGAGTGTTCTAATTTCATTCTTTTACGTGTAGCTGTCCAGTTGTCCCAGCACCACTCATTGAAGAGACTGTCTTTTCTCCACTGTATATCCTTGCCTCCTCAGTCATAGATTAGTTGACCATATGTGTGTGGGTTTACCTCTGGGCTTTCTGTTTTGTTCCATTGATCTATGTTTCTGTTTTTGTGCCAGTACCATATTGTCTTCATTACTGTAGCTTTGTAGTATAGTCTGAAGTCACGAAGTCTGATTCCTCCAGCAGTTTTTTTCCCTCAAGACTGCTTTGGCTATTTGGGGTCTTTTGTGTCTCATTACAAATTTTAAGATTTTTTGTCTAGCTCCATAAAAAATGCCATTGGTAATATGATTGAGATTGCATTGAATCTGTAGATTGCTTTGGGTAGTATAGTCATTTTCACAATATTGATTCTTCCAATCCAAGAACATGGTATATCTCTCCATCTGTTGATATCATCTTTAATTTCTTTCATCAGTGTCTTATAGTTTTCTTTTCCCTCTTAGAACTGCTTTTGCTGAATCCCATAGGTTTTGGATTGTCATGTTTTTATTGTCATTTGTCTCTAGGTATTTTTTGATTTCCTGTTTAATTTCTTCAGTGATCTCTTAGTTATTTAGTAGCATATTCTTTAGCCTCCATGTGTTTATGTTTTTTACATTTTTCTCCCTGTAATTCATTTCTAATCTCATAGCATTGTGGTCAGAAATGATGCTTGATATGATTTCAATTTTCTTAAGTTTTCCAAGGCTTGATTTGTGACCCAAGATGTGATCTATCCTGAAGAATGTTCCATGTGCACTTGAGA